>NC_031980.2:940000-1217500 GCF_001858045.2 Oreochromis niloticus
ACAAACCTCAGTGGGTTTTTTTCAGCATGCTCGCTGAATGTTTTTGCTGCTAGAAAGGAACTCATCGTTGGTTTGAAATGGGAAACTCAACGGTGGGAACAAAAGCGTTCAGCAGCATGACTCGAGTGAGGGACATCACTTCATACAATACAACTCTGAGGTCTTTTACAGTCAAACCAACAAAACTGCCTTTAATGGTTTTAACTGCAAAAAGCCAAATCATTCTACAGTGAAAAGCACTAAATCGGCTCCATAATCTTTCAGCACCTCTAACTGAACACCCACGGTGCCTTGTTCTTCAAACGAGGCCACATTTACGTCAATAACACACAAACATATCTGAATATGGCAGCTCACATTAAGGCAGATATTTTGAATATTTGACTGTAAAAGATGAGAGATGGGCAGAGTGTGTGTGGGGGTCAAAGGTCAGTGTGTCTGCACAGGGTCATCCAAAGCATGCCGTAGCCACAGAAGGAGCTTGTATGTGCTCGAACAACAGCTGTGATCGACTGAAACAAATATCAGGTCTACTGTACGCACAAGCTCACCGGCTCTTTGTCTCCTGCTGCATGCATATTTATGACACCATGCATTGGCAGGAATGACCCGTGCTTCTTCATCTCAGCTCTGGCAGCTCAGTTGTAAAAAAGTGTGAGGTAATGCAAACTCTTCAAGACTCAGAATAGAGAGCTGGTTATCACGACCACAGAGAGTCTAAATATAGAGCATCGCTGACATTAAAACTCTGTGTCTGGGCTGTTTTGCATTTCAAAAACCTTCCACTCCTATCATTTCCTCTCTGCTGAATAAACAAAGCCTGGGGTTGGCTACACTGTGCGAGCTGCTGAAATACCACTGTGGAGGCGTATTGTGTGTGTGTGTGTGTGTGTGTGTGTGTGTGTGTGTGTGTGTGTGTGTGTTTACATTATGTCACATTTGGGTGCATGACATGTATCACAAACACAAAGAGGTGCATGCGGACGAGTTAGTAAAAGCAAACGGCAAAGGTCAAGGGTCAGATCCATTCCTCTTCTGCTTGGCAAGCAAAGAAAAGAGTTCCTATTTTAAAACAGGACTGAAATCAATCATGAATTTTAATGACAACATTAGAAATTCAATGAAGGGAAGGTTCACAACTCAGCGGCTGAACAGTCTGACCCCTGACCAGCCGGAGCGACAGAGAGGCTAATGGGAAGACTGGTTTAGGGAAAAGGAGAGTGTGGGAGCAAGAGGACAGGGAGAAGCTGCGCTCACTTTCAAAATCAAGGAAAAAGTTTGGCCCCTGTTCAAGCTCTGTGCAAGTGAGCACTTTTAATAGATTCCCCATTTGGTTTCTGCAAGAGAGAGAAAAGAAAAAGAAAGGAGGAAGAGCATGTGTGATGTTAAAGAGTCACCAAAAAAAGGGAGAAAATAAAGTTGCTTGATTAGAGATGGGAGATCAGAGGCGATGCTGCAGGAGGTCGAGACCGAGCCAAGAGGGAGGCGAGGAAAAAAAGAGGAGAGAAGAAGAGGACGCCTTCACGGTTTGGTCATTGAGAGCAGAGACCGACGGAGAGAGAAGAACGAGCAAAGCAGGATACATCTCTTCTCCATCCAGCTTTAGTCCCGCTGCCCCGCCACACTTACTTTCAAAGTCCAGGAAAAAGTGTGGATAGTTCTCTATTTCCCTTGTTAGGACTTTTAGCAGGTTACCCATTCCAGCAAACCTGATGGTTAAAATAGAGTCGTCACCATAACAGATACCAATACATACAGTTTCACAAAAACACGTTCAGTGTGGCTGATTTCAGACCAGAATAAATCATCTTACAAACTGAAAATGTGCTCAGGCATCATTTGTATTGATTATGATTTCCATTCAAACTGATTTCAGACCAGCTCATTGGTTTACCGTGTCTGTAGGAGCTGGATATTAAATGATGCATATACACTCTGAAGACCAACCACAGTCCTTTTCCATTTAATTGAGGATTTAATTAACTACCTGCAGTAAAAACTTTCTAAACAGACAAAACTATCCATCAAAAGTTTACAAAATAAAATCATATTTGCTCTTGGTGAAGTTTTTTAAAATGCCCTTTCTCTTGTTCTTCCTGACTGGCTGCCCCTCGCAAACAAAAGATTCAAATACAAGGTGGGTCGAGTCAGCTAAGCTTAAAGTCTGCGCTCTTGGCTCATGTATACACTGAACTCACTACTTGAAGGTTTGGCTATGTTTACTGTACCATTTGCAGTGTGGGAAAAACTATTATTGTCCTTTTATTTGTTAAATTTAATCCTTGCTGCCGACCTTTCCGTCAATCATTCCTCTGACAGAAATGAAACCAACCATGCACTAAGCTTTGCTAGCTGATCTGAAAATGCAGATGATGATTATCCAGGTGCAATTCATCGCTGTCTCTTCACACGTGTTTCCTGGTCAGTAAAGAGGCTGTGAAAGCAACCTGAGCAAAAGTCTAGTTTCTTAACCGTTCTTTTGGATTCAGGCGTCTCTGAAATCAGCCAAACACAGAGTCCTAAATTACAGTTACACTCTATAAAGTTTTTATTGGAGGCAAAAGGCAGCAATTTCCTGGGAAAAGTCTCCCTCCCCCAGCCGTGACGGGTGGTCACAAACTCTGTAATCACAGTGGGCCTAAAACTACAGCAGCATAACGTGAGGCTACGATTACAGTAAAACGGGTAACGTCACAGGAACTCACAGAGATGCAAATAGGAATAGTGTAACCCTGCTTATTTTTTAAAAAATGAACAAAAAAACTTAACCAGCTAAAAAAATGATTTTAAAGTCTCTGTTAAAGTCAGTATATTTGGCACACTTGCACACACAAGTCTTCTTTTCTCACACATAGACAGCCAACTTCCCTCGACTTAACCCAGAGAGTGAAGTGACAACAATAGAGACTCTGTGCAGCAGCGTGCACATGATAATCACACTGCATTTCTCTGCACAGCCTCCAGCAAGCTGTCGACTATTTTACAATCATGGTATTCGCTGCACATCCTGTGCTCGTCATAAATTCAGATATAACTGTGTGCATAATAACAGGCTGCATAGTGTTCCTACAGCCTTTGATTGGTAGGAAATTATATACCTTAAAATGCATCCGATTATTAAATTCATGCAGAGCAGTCAGACTCTGGGTTGCACCAGCAGGGGGCAGTGTTGACATATGCTTACATTCACTAACATACTGTGACCCTGTCATGCTGGTACATGTGCAAGCCTTATTTTTTCAGGGCAGACTCTAACCTGTGGCTACGAGTCCGCAGCAGCTTTATCTGCTGTATTCTGCAGGAAGACTCCACCTCCCCTCCCCTCAGGTACCAGCGAACCATTAAAAATGACAGCTGACTTTAAGACTGCCGACGAAGGGGCATTTTTTACCTCTGAGATAAAACGGTCCAGTCAAGCACATTTGTGGTTGAGTTTTCATTTGGTGTGCACTGGGAATAAAAGATGTTGATCAAACATTTAAGAAACAACCACGTGGTCTAAAGTCGTCATGCATCACTTTGATTGGTACCTCTCTGAAGTCTTTGCACTACGAGTCGCTTCAGTTCCTTGGCTCAAAGCTGAGCCTACCTCACAATGTTTGGGGATTTCACCTGTTGCTGCATCTCCCTGATATTCTGCAGTATCCGGCTGCCACACTGCTGCCGGGCTCCTGCACTGTTACACGCTCTCTTTCCTAAACTACACCAGGGTCACTTTTAACTGTCTACAGAGAACTGATTCATGTATGTGCATGTGTACCTACTCACACAGCTAGCCAGTCAAACACTTTATCTACAGCACAGCTATAACTGAGGTGATCTCATTTAAAAAGTTTTATTCTATTGTATTAAAGGTTCAATACAACATCTGTCACGTGTATAGTTTTTTTTAAGCTGTACAAAGACGGGAGAATTACTGGACCTTGTATTCAATTAACTAAATATGAGATGATTAAAAAACAAGCACACAATGTACAAGTGAAAGCAGTCAGTACTCTAGATAAATGTCACTCTCACGACATCATTCTTCTCTGATGATCTGTTACATTTTCAGAGTGAACGTAACCCAATCAGCATCTTTTAACGATGCATCTAAATGGAATGTGACCACGTCACCATTTATTGTTTATTTAATTACACCTGTGAGTGGCAGGTTATAATGTGCACAACAAAGAACACGCCTTGGTAATGTTTAGTCTCAGATCATTAGGTACAGTTATGAACAGTCCTGCAGTAGAGGTTGTGTCTCTTAGTTGACTCTCAAGCTTCTTGGTAACACCTGGTATACCAGTACTACAGGTATGCCAGTAATACACCAACAGTAGTGTCTGTGTGAATGTCTTGTTCCAGTTTGAGAGCGAGAGGGTGGGGGTGGGGAGGCTCACAGGTTGAATGTTTACAGCGTCATAAAGAAAATCGTGATTTGGGCCTGCCACGAGTCTTCACAATCACGCTAGCATTAGCTCCCTCCTAGCTCCCACTGCCCACTGATGGTGTAAACAGGTGAGACGTAGACTCCAGGTCAGAAAATGAAGCCAGTGTGGAGGAGCCTTAAACCTGAACTCCATCTGAAGGCCGCTGTCGATAGCTGAGGATGAGATGATGGACGTTTATGGTTTTCTGTGTTGACCTTTAAACACCTTGTGAAGAATTTATGGACTTAGTCACACATTGTGGGTCATATTAAATAAACAAACAAGTCTATTTTGTAAATCTTGATCATACTATGTTTTAAAATGAATGACCATCGGTGGCACGAGAGCGCACACCCAACAGCTAAGGACTTGTGGTTGACAAGTTGTTCGCCAGCCAGTGAGTACGTGGTTTCACACCCAGACCCATCTTTACTCATCACATCCTTTTTTTTCTTTTTGCACAACCAAGATGGCGGCAACGGTGGAAACGCTCGAACACGCGATCGATACGCTAACAAGATGCAGGATCTAAAACTCCACCAGCCATCTGCTAAATACAGTCTATGAGAGGCCTGTGAGGTATTAATGTGCACATCAGCTCTTATTACAGTCTGCAGTTCAAATAACACTATATTCATTTGGTGTTTTGAGCTACTGGAATCAAACTTTCATATAACTGCGACTCCTTTACATTCAATTTGTTTTAATAAAGGGAGTTTTGTTGTTTACACTGGCACTTATCAAGTATCTGTGGAAACTTGACTTTCCTCTTTCCCAGAGTATGGAGCATCTGCTGACACCGGTTCAATCACCGGGAAATGTCACCAAATAAAATAACCATGTGAAGAGACGACTCAGTGAAGAATACGCTGAGAGTGGAACTAGAAATCATGAAGTGAGCCTAAGTTTGAGATTAAAGCAGTTTCCCTAAAAGAGAAGAACATAAAAATGTAATTTGTTAACATAATCCCCTCTGCATGTCTAACGGTGAAGCCAAGGCCTTTTGTTTTGTGAGTACTGGATTTTGTCACTGTGTTAAGACAAGTTACCTTTATGTTACACGTGCTGCTCTCAGAGACCAAAACTCTGCTGCTTTAACCTCAATTTAAGCATTCCTGCTGCAGTCTGTGCTGCCATCTCAAGGCTATTTAAGCTTTGTAATTAAAGCAAATTCTATGCACTTAAAGCACTAAAATGAGTTCCCTGGTTAAACCTCCTCCTCTGCAGTCTGGGGAGTCCTAACCAACACGTGCTCAGAAAGAAAATCTTGATCTGAGCAAACTGGCATCTGACATTATTTGTAGAGTTGGAGCTTTATTCTTTAAAATAAAAAAATGACAGATATTTTATTGCAGTCTAAAAAAACTTACTTTAAAGCTACCATGAGCTCACTGGTGCTTTTTCCTTTTTAAATGAATAAATAAATTCAGACAAACGTGTTCGACCCTCAAAAAAACTAAAATAAAAAAGGGGAGTTCCCTTTAAGTGACACTATAGATGCTACACTCAATTATGAAATTACACAGAGGTGTTTAGAGGATGCACTGACCCTTTTCAATTTTTCTCTTTTAATCCACTTTGTTCATTGCAAAGTTGCACAGATACCTTTGGAAAACCTGAACGTTTGGTAATCCTCCTCAGATCCTGTAAATACCAAAGGAAGGTTTGCCTGTAAAGCCCAGAGAACGAGGAGCTTTCTGAGGCTTAACACAACAACCGCGGGCTAATCCCAGCTACCTAAGATCATCTGAACCACAGTGTTGCTGCTGGCTGATGTGTCTTAGTGGCAGCTTAGAGTGCCGACTGTACGAACATGAAGCATACTGTGGTCATGACTGAGTGATGTACCTTCTCTGGTGGAGGACGTCAGGCTGCGGTTTATATCATCCGCTTTCTTTGTGTCTCTGAAACAACAAGAAAGGGAAAAAAGGACTTGAAAAATGACACGAGTAATACCAGCAAGGG
Organism: Oreochromis niloticus; assembly: GCF_001858045.2. NCBI lineage: Eukaryota > Metazoa > Chordata > Actinopteri > Cichliformes > Cichlidae > Oreochromis > Oreochromis niloticus. Next base: position 946,381 of record NC_031980.2, read on the forward strand.
AAACACTCGCACAGTTCCTCATAAAAAATACATGTGCAGGTGTGTGTGTCACTACGTGCACGTCGCACACCTGCCGACTGAACGGGCAGAGTACACAGCTTTCCACATTAACCAACAAAATTACCCTTTTCTGCTAATGCACACGAGCCTTCAGACAAATACAATCCTCCAGCATCACAAAACACACCTCTGAATTATTCAACACTGAAATCGACACCACTGTCTGCCATATCCAAAGAAAAGCAGCTGATTAGCCCGTCTGCTGCAGGTTTACTGAGGTACTGAACATCCTGTGCCATGCTGCGGCTGCTAGCGGTCCGTGAGTTGCACAATGCTGTAATTCTCTTTAAGGTGGGAGCAGAAAATAGATGGTGCTGTCAACTAGGACAGCGTCCAACCAAAAGAAAAGACCAGGATTTAAGACTCAAGATTCAAAGTGTTTATTGTCATTTGTCACAAGAGAAAAAGGCATTTCTCTGTGCAATGAAACTCTTTCTTTGCTGCCCACGCACAGATGCAGATTAGTATATACAATAGAAATAGAACAGATAAAATACAAATAGTACAAATAAATAAATGAAGACAGAAAAGGAGACAAAATATTGAAGTGTGAAACAGAGATGTGTGTAAAAGAGCTATAGCTTAATATGTGGGAAGAAAAAAAAAAAAAAGGCTTCAGGATCACCTGAAGCTCAGCGTTCGTCTGTGAGAGCTGAGAGAGAAAAGGATTTTTTCACATTTGAACCTAATATTTGTCATGGCTGCTTTCTAAATGTGTTTGTGGGTCAATGATGCCCCAAATCTGGCCCACAAAACCCGCTCATGGAGAGCGAAAGTCAGTCAGACTATGAGAGGTATTCTCCTGCTTAACAACAGAGAGGGCCATTTGTGTGGCAGACGCTTTCCTGGTGCTACAGTCTGGAAAAATATTCCTGTTTGGGAATGGGCCTATACTGGCCTGCAACAAAGTACTTTTAAATTATGGAGAGGCCTGACTGGAGAGAATTATGCAGCAGCAGTAAAGCTGCGCTGTGGATGGTTACTACGTCTTACTACATTTCCTGTTGTGGCTTGAAATGTTTGTTTTACGGCCCCACATGGCTCATTCTGGTCTGACCGGCTACTTGTGGACTGCCAATCTAGGCAGGAGCAAATATTCATGTGTAAATAATACTCCTGCATTTGTGTGCAAAGAACTATAACCTTATTTATACCTTAATTTAATAATTGCCTAAAAGGGGATCTGTTAGGCTTTTTTTATTCTTGAAGTTCATTGGAGTAGCTGCGCAGCTCGAGTCACAGTTTAATGTCATCCCACGACTGTTCAAGTCAACGTTTTTCTGATCTGCACTCTGCTCTGTGGTGGTCATGTGGTTTCACTGGGCTCATCACGTGATGACCTTCAGCTCCAGCCAGCACTCTGGCAGTTTGCAGGTGAGGGTGAAGTGGCTGGGATGAGAACTGGAACCTCAGAGCACTCAGGGCCATTATTATTGGATGATCATAAGAATTAGTCACCGTGCAAGGCTAATGACACAGTGGGCATCATTATGAATTTAAAAAGTTACAGCCTTCACGTAAACACACACGCACGCACACACGCACTAATAAGCTCATGCATGTTTATATGACAGCAAGGTAATGAACATATAATACATACATCATGCAAATACTTCCACAAACACACAAATGTTGGGTTTCTCAAACACATTTTGTTCAACATAATACATTTTTGCAGTGCAACGTCTGACACGGTTGACTGGAGATATTACTACCTCATGTTACACAGAGAAGACAATTCCTCTATTGCAGAGGTTTGTTGATACAAAAGCCACATGTTTGGTCTTGGCATCTGATTTTCTGATGATCAGCTAATCCATTAAATAACATAATGTACACACATTACCAACTGTCACTGAAACCTGTGCTTATTCATCTGCACTGGCCCTGCGGAACCTGCACAGCAACACTGCTGAGGGAAGGGAGGAAGGAAGGAAGGAAGGAAGGAAGGAAGGAAGGAAGGGAGGGAGGAAGGAAGGAAGGAAGGGAGGGAGGGAGGGAGGGAGGGATGGATGGGTGGATGGATGGATGGATGGATGGATGGATGGATGGATGGATGGATGGATGGATGGATGGATGATTGGGTGGGTGGATGGATGGATGATTGGGTGGGTGGATGGATGGATGGATGGATGATTGGGTGGGTGGATGGATGGATGGATGGGTGGATGGATGGATGGATGATTGGGTGGGTGGATGGATGGGTGGATGGATGATTGGGTGGGTGGGTGGATGGATGGATGATTGGGTGGGTGGGTGGGTGGATGGATGATTGGGTGGGTGGATGGGTGGATGGATGGATGGATGGATGATTGGGTGGGTGGATGGATGGATGGATGGATGGGTGGGTGGGTGGATGGATGGATGATTGGGTGGGTGGGTGGATGGATGGATGGATGATTGGATGGATGGATGGATGATTGGATGGATGGATGGATGATTGGGTGGATGGATGGATGGATGATTGGGTGGATGGATGGATGGATGGATGGATGGATGGATGGATGGATGGATGGATGGGTGGATGGATGGATGGATGATTGGATGATGGATGGATCATTGGGTGGATGGATGGATGGATGGATGGATGGATGGATGGATGGATGATTGGGTGGGTGGATGGATGGATGATTGGGTGGGTGGATGGATGGATGGATGGATGATTGGGTGGGTGGATGGATGGATGGATGGGTGGATGGATGGATGGATGGATGATTGGGTGGGTGGATGGATGGGTGGATGGATGATTGGGTGGGTGGGTGGATGGATGGATGATTGGGTGGGTGGATGGGTGGATGGATGATTGGGTGGGTGGATGGGTGGATGGATGGATGGATGGATGATTGGGTGGGTGGATGGATGGATGGATGGATGGGTGGGTGGGTGGATGGATGGATGATTGGGTGGGTGGGTGGATGGATGGATGGATGATTGGATGGATGGATGGATGATTGGATGGATGGATGGATGATTGGGTGGATGGATGGATGGATGGATGGATGGATGGATGGATGGATGGGTGGATGGATGGATGATTGGATGGATGGATGGATGATTGGATGATGGATGGATCATTGGGTGGATGGATGGATGGGTGGATGGATGGATGGATGATTGGGTGGATGGATGGATGGATGGATGGATGATTGGGTGGATGGATGGATGATTGGGTGGATAGATGGATGGATGGATGGATGGATGATTGGGTGGATAGATGGATGGATGGATGGATGATTGGGTGGATGGATGGATGGATGGATGATTGGGTGGATGGATGGATGGATGGATGATTGGGTGGATGGATGGATGCGTCCAGAGACATGAGATGCTCTCCTTGTAAGGGCAGAAAGTGCAGCTGTTCTCTGTGGTCGGACACATGAATGGTCTTTAGATGCTTCAAAAATCACACCCACTTCACTTTTTATACATCAAACTTCCTTCTTTTTCTGCACTTCAGCTTCTTTGAACTCCTCCTTCCTCTTTGCCCCATGTGTCCGTTTCATTCCCTTTTCCTTCTCTGCTTCTGCTTTCAGTCACACAGAGGAGGATTTCCCCATTTGTCCCCAACTTATCTACACAATGAAATCAAGCACGTTTGCAAAAGTCAGCCAGTATGCATTGCACTAGAATAAAAATAAACAAATAAATGAAATATGCAGCATTAACAGACCTTCACACTTATGCCATTCAGCCCAGTGTGCAAACCAACAATCTTAAACTACCAACACATTTATCACAGCACTCAGAGCTGAGCGCCGGTTTATTAGTAAGTCAATAAATCTGTCAATCATCCCGGCAGGTGGTGCAGTGAAATGGTGTGGAGGGAGATGCATGCAGACTTCTCGAAAATAAACATGTTTTTCAGGAAACATCAATCAAGAGCTAGAATGGAATTTTCCAGTGACCTCAGAGGAATAACATGCACAGTAATACATGGGCCGCTTCTGTCCCATGGTGAGCTACTGAAGGGGAAAAAACCAAAACATCTGAACACAGTAATGTTGATTTTATCCAACAGATCTGCTGTTAAGAGCACGAAGGTATGAGTGAGGAATGAGACAGTGAGACAAACTGATGGAGGAAGCAGGAAGAGAAAAAGGAGAGACGAGAATAAATCTGAGACTGGCACAAAGAAACCAAAGCTGTGAGACACAAGCCAAGCAGCCTGCTTATTGCTGGACTAGTAAAGAAAATTCACTAGTTTGCTATGAATCACATTTATCACTATAGTTAACTAAAACTAACATTTTAGTTTGAGCTGTTTTTAGTTATTATCTGTTTGGTGAAAATGGTAACACAGCTGAGGCATTGTGACTGTGAGCAAACTTCAAAAGTTCTGTTTGTATTGTAAAACCTCTGCTGAGTGTCCTACGCCTCGGCCCTCATACAATAATACTAAGAAACACTAAGACTGACACTGAAACTAATAAAAGAAGCTAAAAACAAAAAAGCCAAAATGAAATGAAAAAAAAAAAAAAAAAAAAAAAGAGGATAACCTACAGGGAATATCCTTCCATATTGTTATGAGAGTGTTTAATCAAAATAAGTAATCCTTATTAAAATATGACCTATGTTCAGGACAGACGAACATGACAGATTCAGGGAAACTAAACAGATGACATTTGAATGAATGTATGAGAAAGATGCAGAAAATGAAAGTGCTGTTTGTGCTAATGTTTTTAGGTGATCTAACATTAAGGTGACGCAGCAATAAGGAACTTGCGTATGCATTTTAAATTTAGCGACAAAAGCATGCAGAGCTGCATACTGGTGTTCAGCTGGACTTCTTTGGTGTGTTGATCCCAGGACTCATCATCAGCTGTCATTTCAAGTCAAAACACAGGACAGCACAGCAAACATCAAAATGATGTGGCATTATAATAACGTAGCAGCAAAGTCATAAACACACAGACGGATTAGTCATCCACACTAAACAAAATCCAGTGACTGTAACTTATTGATCATAAAGTCTGCCCATGTTGACAAAGATGGTCTGGCAGCCGTCATCTTTAAGGGAGGTTAAATAAGAACGTGGATTACACTCGTTTCTAACATACAAGAGGCGAGTGCCACAACACATGACCATCCCATTTGGCCTACTGTTTGATCCCCACTCTCTACAGCCCTGCCCTTTCTGCTTCCTGCTTACTGATACAGACTATTATCCTAATTTTCAGCTATATATTTTTAATCATGGACTTAGTCATACAGTTTTTTTATGTTATACAGAGGCTCAGCGAGTGTCCCCAGTACGCCTACTGTCTGAAATAAGTGGTTTTACCTCCATTCCTTCCTCCCTACAAACAAGACAGCAAGTGGGTAGGGCTTCTGTGCACCTGAGGTGGCCCTATAAGACAGTCCAACTCCCAGCCTCGAGGGCCGGTGTCCTGCAGGTTTTAGCTCTCACCCAAATCAGATGATTAGGGGTGGGTGGTAGCGCTCGTCTCTGTCAAATATTAAAAAGCAAACAAACAAAAAAACAAAAAACAACAACAACTAATTATTGAATGACGTGCTTCATCTCTCTTGAGCGCATATGTTTTTTCCCCTCAGCTTACATGACACTGCAGCAATAATTTAAGAAATTTGACGTGTCTGAAAAGCGCAATCAGGGAATAGAAAAAGAGCAAATTCACCACTCTGCTCTTATGTTAGCTTCATGTACAGACAAGTGCTGGCACCCTCCCCGCATGGATGTAAAACAAACTTACATAAAGATGTTAACAGTCTCTTTGTGTGGACAACCACACATTTGCCTGCATGGGCTCGTCTCAAAACTATCCGTTTCCATGGTGACAGCAGAGAAATGCGTTAAAATAAGGAAGGCATGCAAATATGAAAGACCGACAGCCCGGAGGGGACAGACAGACATGTGGACACACACTTTGGTCTATAAAGGCTACCAGTCAGAAAAAGGGAAGGTGTGTGATGAAAGCAGCTGTCGCTAACGATGTGAATCTCTGCCAAGAAGGCTGCTTAAAACCGGAGAGTGGCAGTCTGCAGACATGTGAGGAAGACGAGAGGAGGATTCACCAGAGAGGGAATTGTGGATGAAAACAAAATCTAAAAAATGTGAAGAAACAGATTATCATTATCATGACGGCGCCTCAGCGTCGCTGAAGGGAACGAACAAAATGAAGTCGAGCAGACATGAAAAAGGCTCTCTTAACGTGCACAGATCGATCTGTCTGTGTAAACCTCATAAAACAAGTCCATGTAGGGAAAAACGGAGAGCTATAGATCTCTTTGGTGTTTTCATGTATACAGCATAGAAAGCCTTGGAATACTGAGAGGCTCAGTCAGCGTTTGCACAGGAAAACAAAAGACTGCATATCCCACAGTTCACTGGGTTAAACTGACCATAACAGCAGATAAGTCCTTCTTATCTGGCTGTCATATCAGCTGTGTTTTCACAATGTGGCCAGCATTAGATAACCGCTGACCACCCAATAAATCTGCAAACACATAATCTAATGCAAATTTGTCCAACAGCAGTTTCCAAACAAGTGTAAAAAAACTAAAGCCTGTGTAAACACATCATATCTTGGGCTTTATTTATTCAAATTTTAGTGTCTACCTTGGTAAGATGTAGATAAAAGTCACCTGTTAAAGACATTTTATGCTATTATTCAAATGGAAATGATCTGTTTAGCTTTCTTCACAGCTGTGATTTACAGTAGGACCCGTTGTTTAGTCATAAGTATACGGACATGTTAAAAATGCAAGACTCACAAACCCAATCACAGGAAGCTGCATTGCGTTTGTCAAGCCTGACAGCATAACCGACTCTCCAAGTAACTCTTTCTGGAAAGCAGAGGGAGGGAGCAGAGGCGATGACCCACTTTGGATGAAAACCTATTGTCTACTCGCTGCTACGTTTCATTTTCGACAATCAGCACATTTACACGTAGTACTGTCATCATTGAGTGCAGACAGCTGGATGAACAATTTAACCAGCATCACTTGTATTTTCCTTGAATCTCAGTTAACAACTGCCTATTGCAAACAGTAACGTTTCCCTAAATGAAGACTGCACAGTGAAGCAGGTTCACACATTTTTGATTATTAATCCTGTTTTCTGAGTACTGTGATGCTTCTCTTGTGAGTCTCTCATCCTGCAGATGAACTTCAGCTCGACTGACTGACAGCAGCCGATAACTCGGGCACAGCAACCTCTGAAGCAGTCCTCCACCTGCCGTAGGTTCTGGTTAGAGCAGGCCTCCAGCTCAGAGCAGATCTCCAGAGCAGAAGGACCATCACTGACAGCTGGAGTCTGAGTGCGTCTGACCATGGGATCAGATCCTCTCTTGGGAAGCAGAATGTTATTGAGGATGACCACCACAGCAAAAAAGGCTGGGTTAAACATAAGAACAGAAGTACTAGGGCTTGCTGCGTGGGTGGGGCCGGACCTTCATTATCCACGCCTGGTGATGTTTTGTGAGCACAAAACAGACATGAAACCCAAAATGGCGTGACAGCTGTTGATATTCACAGGATTGAACCTGTAAATCAGTTATTTACATGACTGAGCATCATATCCACCACTGGAAAAGCACATTTCCAGCATCACTCCAGGTCACGCAACAACAGTCGGTGTGCAAATCTTTGAGTAAGCACAAGTCGACCGCATGGGGCGACCGTGGCTCAGGGGGTTGGGAAGCGCACCTGTAACCGGAAGGTCGCCGGTTCGATCCCCGGCCTTTCTGTCCTGGTTGTTGTGTCCTTGGGCAAGACACTTTACCCTACCGCCTACTGGTGTTGGCCAGAGGGGCCGATGGCGCGATATGGGAGCCTCGCCTCGCCCTCGAACCGTAGCTTGCCTCCACCAGTGTATGAATGTGAGCGTGAATGAATAATGGCATTGTAAAGCGCTTTAGGTGCCTTGAAAAGCGCTATATAAATCCAATCCTTTAAGTCCCCCGTGAGACCAGTCAGGCACACATTTTCCAAACAGGTGATAAATGACATGTGTAAATAAAAGTTCATGATGTGAAGAGGATGGAGAGAGGACACATGTGGCTCATGACGAGCTGCCTTCTTGTGACTCTGTCAGGGTTCAAACAAAGGTTAACCCTCAATGGAAGTTCAATGTGCTGGAAGACTACAGCCCTCCCATGAGTAAATGAGTACGTGTGCGCCTGTCTGGAGCGTCTTGCCTCCTTTCTGCATGGCAACAGAAAGGATCACGAATCACGAATCAGTACACCTCGGTGAGCTCTGCCACTGTGGATTTGATTTTGTTTATTCCCCACTTTGCATTAAACTCCACGTTTCTTAGAAACTCACTGGCCTTTGATACCAACTCACCTTCAAAACAGTACAATTAAAAAAATGTATTTAAAAATATGTAATCATACATTTTTATAAAAACCGCACAGGAGACTGTCTGAATTCACACTAATGCAAATGTGGCCTTTCATTCATCAAGTGCTAACTGTTAAACAGGAAACATGTCAGTCTGCTCGGTATGACAGAAACCTCAAGTGACGGAGCAAGTGCTGAAGCGTGTGGGAACTGTCTGCAGTTCCTTTGTTCTCATGCAGGTACTGCACAATTTCATGCGTGTACCAGCACAATAAATCAGCATTGGTCTTCTGGTAAACAGAGCAGTTCCTCTTCAACATGCTGGTAAAAACAAAAATAAATCTCATGAAATCGTATGATGTTGTTCTGTTTCTTCAAATCACTTCATGAACAAATAACCATATCAGCTACAACATCTACCAACACAATCAGCATGGTTATTTGGCATGCAGCAGTGAGTACTAACATTATATACTGATGGTTATTATACGTACAAGTGATATGTGAGAGGGGGGGGGGGGGGGAATGCTGTACTGATGCTGGAAACGGCTCGCTGAACCTGATCTGCACTTTGTGGAATGTGGTTCCTGTTTGATTCGTCACAGGCCTGTGAGCATCTGAGCCAACAACGTTAAACGGGGGGAAATATTTTCCTGTCCTGTAGCATTTTAAACAGTGATGCTGGTGACGCTCCATTGAACCTGGAACATCAGGTTCCAGGCTGATGGCTCAAAGATGATCTTCATGTTAAGCAAAAAGAATAAATAAATAAATAAAAATATTTCTAAAAAGCTTGTGGTGCTGTTCAAATAATTCCCAGATGAAGGAAAATGAGCAGCAGCCAAGCACTCGTACATTCTGGCTGGGAGATTATCTACAAGCGGCTCTGGCAAGGAATCAGCTATAGAGCTCTTGTAAGACAACGCAATAAATATCTGTTGAAAAGAAACTTTCCTCTGAATATTATGTCTTGATTTGAGTGAACGATGCAGGACGAGCCACATTTTAGGAAAATCTGCCCAAAGAGCTGTTACAGATTAAAATCAAGAACGACCACATAATAATAAAATAAACAAAATAATCCCTTTCCATTATTTTCAGTAGCATGAAGTAGTGCTGGGCGATATGGAAAAAATATTTATCACGATATGAATTATTTTATATCACGATAACGATATATATCACAATATACCACCTGACCTGTGGTCATCTGGAACGTATGCAGTCTGTAAACAGTAGGGATGGGTACCGGTGTCCGGTGCCATGATGGCACTGGTTCTGACATAAACGGTAGTAACCAGACCGAAAAGCAGCGCACATTTCGGTGCTTTATTTCGGTGCTTTTTTTTTTTTCCTGAGCCAATTCTAGCCAATCATTTTACGTTTCCGAGGATAGTAGGCGGGGCCAGGTACGTACGTTCTTTTAGAGCAGAGCTACAGATTAAAAATGCCCAAGGCGAAGCGGTCAAAAGTCTGGCTGTACTTCACAGCAAAAGATGCAAACTCAGCAGCCTGCAACAAGTGCTTTAAGCTGATACTGTGATACTGTCAAAGGAGGTAACACCTCAAATCTGATGAAACACCTGGCGACGCATAGCGGTTTTTTTTTTTTTTAAAGCCAAGAAATGCGCCGTGTTTGATAGCTTGCTGCGAGACCTCACACCGTGCACATCTACTGCGGGTGTGGTGCCTGTTATCGGACCCGGAGTTAGCAACATCCCCCAAAAACCCGAAGAGTAGAGTCCTGGCCCCTAGCCCTGTCAGTGTAGCAGAAATGATGAGGATGATGATGGCAGCAGCAGCCGTTCTTCTCTGCGTGAGTAGCTTCATGTTGTTCGTGTGTAATTAACGTTGAGTAGGCTAACCACGTTATTACATTAATGCATGTAAGGTGAACTAGCAAACACCGTCGTAGTTACATGCGGCTGTCTTCTTGTCTGATGGCAGATACTCCCTTCACCCTGGCCAAAAAGGCTAAAATGACCAAAGAAAAAGTGGAAAACAGTTAAACATGAGAGGTTTTTGGACAAAGTTTGTGTTTTTTCCATTGTTTAAGCACTGCTTCCAGCCAAGAGTGATACCATATATGCCCTATAGCTGCAGAAAAGGCTAACATTGTTATCTTTTTACAAAAAAAACAGCTGAACATGAGAGGTTTTTGGACCAATTTTGTGTTCTCCATTCTTTAAGTACCGGTTTGAGCATCGTTTGAGCATCGTTTAAGCACCGGCACCGTTTCAAAAGTACCGGTTTGGCACCGGTATCGGATAAAACCTAAACGATACCCATCCCTAGTAAACAGCAAGTGGAGAGGGTGCAGTCTTTGTTTTGAGTTACCGTAAAGCATGTCACAAATCCGGGTGCACGTACAGCAGCACCATGTCGCAAAACCACAAGACGGAGTTTCTTTGCGAAAAATATCATTTTTTTATACTTTATTTTCTCTTGCATAAAGTTAAGAGTATGTATAGTGAGAAGACAACACTAATATATTTGCCACAGGCTATTTAACCCTTTAAGACCTACCATAGCACCAAGTCCGCCAGAGCTTATCTTTACATTTTACATGCTGTGGAGCCATTTGTGGGAGCATTTCAAGTTGCTATACATCAATACAACCGTTATAGCCCAAATTTTAATAATATGTATGCATTAAGTCCATAGTAACTACATAAATTGCAAAACAGTGCAATAAACTACAAAAAAATTGAAAATCATTTTTGTTTTGTTGTTTTATATATATATATATATATGTCTAGTTAGAGAAATTTAAGAGGCTCAAAACTGTAAATACAAAAAAGTTGCACAAAATAGTTTCCAACCACGAGAAATTTATTTTGAGTGTCTTCATAGTTTTATGTTTGAGATACACTAATTTTTATATACTACAGGAAAAATGAAAATAAATATTATAATGCAAATTTGCAAAGAAACAGCATGTGCATCAAAATAAACTATTTCCAACAGTGTAATTTGACTTCTAAGCATCCCAGAAACGATACAGAAAAGCATAAAGTCAAACATGACTTTTAAAAACACCAACATAGGCTTTGAAGGTAAAAAACTACATTTTTTCGGACAGGTAATGGCGGACATGCGATAGTTCGCGCTGACTTATATTCCAACGTAGGAAGTGTTATGAACAGCTGATCGGATCGGCAAAGCGTGTTTCTGGAATATTATGTTTTTGTTGCTGGAAGTGCTTTTTATGCAATTTTTGCAAAGCTATATGTGGAAGGAAACCGTGACCTCGGGCAAGCTAATGGAATAAGATGCAAGTACAACTCCTCCGGTTTCATATGCAAAAAAAATTACTGCGCTACCTTACATGGTTCCAGTTCTACAGGGATTTAAAAATAGTTAGGCAAAACAGAGCGTGCCTGCTCCGACCGGTTGTAAAGGGTTAATGATATATTTTATGTAATAATTTATAAAATTAGGGTTAGAAACGATAGAAGACAAATGGCACGATAGACACTTTTCTATCGTTCACACGATATATATCGTCATATCGCCCAGCACTAGCATGAGGTATTAATTATTAAACCACATCATTACAAATTTATAGCCTAACAAAGTGTAATTAGAAGCTACATTGAAACACATGACAGGGCTGCATGATACGTTAAAATCTTGGTACTGGTCCTAGAACAGCCCTTTGTCGTCATTCAATTCAGTTTTATTTATACAGCACCAAATCACAACAGTCGCCTCAAGGTGCTTTATATTGTAAGGTAGACCCTACAATAATACACACAGAGAAAAACCCAACAATCATATGACCCCCTATGAGCAAGCACTTTGGCGACAGTGGGAAGGAAAAACTCCCTTTTAACAGGAAGAAACCTCCGGCAGAACCAGGCTCAGGGAGGGGCGGGGCCATCTGCTGGGACCGGTCGTACATATACAACAAAACTTAAGTGAATAGCTTGTGAAAACACACAAAAGTAAAAACAAAAACAGACAGCGAGTCCTCGGGTATGCTTGCCCACTTATAAGCACATTCAAGATCAGTTAACCATTTACAAAACAACAGAGCAGTTTCAAGTTTACAAAAACCATCCAGATAACTGCTTTCAACCAGTGATTGACTTATCTGTGGTGATTAATAATTATATTGATTCTTCACAAAAAAGAACTATTAGCATCAGTTTAATTAACTCTGAATTAGTGACTGTTATGATAACAAGTTCCCAGAAAACCTTTCTTGCCTTCTGTGGATCGAGAGCTGTGACACCTGAACTTCAGTTCTGTGTGTGTCTGTGTGTCTTTTGGAAACATGGAAAGAAACAGCATCGTGCCAGTTACGACACTAATGCTCCCATTTTTCTTGGCCTGCGTGTGCCCAACCTGTGTGTTCATGTGCGATTGGCTGGCGCTGCAATGAAACAAATATTTTAAGTTTAAAATGCTTCTGTGCCAAACCCAGACGTTCTTATGTCTGTGAAGTCAACCGTTTCCTCTCTGTATAAACCACAGGAAACCAAAATCAACACCAATGCCCTGAAATAACTTCTGTTTAGGAATCTCTAGGAAAATGGCTGACAAGCATAAACCAGTTGTTTAACTGGTGTCTGTCACTTACAGTGTAATCTAAAGTGGCTTTAGAGTAACAAAACGACACACTTTCTGTGGGGACGGCATCTTTCGCTTTGCGCCCCGTCCTTCTCGAGCAGCATCCACTACAAAGCTGTCAGTACAGCTTTCCCTGGACACCGCGAGTGCAGAGAAACTAAAGAAACTGGGGGCTTAACACTAAAAATAGTTCGTAGTTCAGTCTGAACCTCAGTTTGGTCGCTACCGCTTTAGAACAGCAAAGAAAAAACCCCCAAAAAAACACTCTTTTAAAAATATATTTAGAAAAAAAACCATAACACAGTCCCAATACTTACTGTATGCTTTTATGCTGTGTGCTGTCTGACAGTAGAATCGGTACACAACAATGATTAAACGTTGCACACACACTTAAGAACACTAAAACTGATGTACAGTTTGAACTTAACTAATGAGCCTTTTGGGGGGAGGGGGGGTCACCAAGGGGCATATGGTCAAAAACTGCTCAAGTTAAGCCCATTAACTGTAGCTCCTCCAAAATAAAAGCACATTCAAACACACCAACTTGGCCCCAGCTCTCTGCATCCATTTTTAAAATCCCTCGGCTGTTTTGACTGGCCAGGAAAACAGGCCTTCAAATTGGGTTAGGGGAGCTGTGTCTCCCTCAGGCGCCCTTTGCTGGAGCAAATGTGACAGGGAGGCATTTTGGAGGGGGTTGAGCTCAGCTCAAGGGGAGGTTGGCTGAGTTTTGCCCTAATATGGACATGGGCTGGGGGGTGGGGGTGCTGTTGGGAGGGAGGCAGGCAGGCAGGGAAGAGGGTGGGCTGGGTGGAGAAGGGGAAACCTGCCTAGCACCACCACAATGGCAGCCTTGCTCTTTATCCTCCCCTCTTACAGCCTGATTCACATACCAGCACAGGGTTCAACTGTTTTGCTCTGCTAACCACACTCTGGAGGCTCTTTGCACACTGAAGAACTCTTCAGCAGCCAGGAGTCAGGCATCGAACACAGTTCACTTTTAAGTGCTTGCGCTGCTCTCTGAAAGGCTCTCACTCAGAAACAGCACATCTCATATCTGACAAACAGCTACGCGCTGCAGCTCGCTGACACTGGAGCACAGAGCTGCGCCTCCTCCTCAGCGGCCGCTCTCAGCTCTGTGTGCCCTCTGGTTCAGCCAGCTGGGTCATTTTACACTTACTCCATACAAACTCACCACTATCCCTCCTCCAACATCTGCAGGCAGATGAAGAGGGACGGAGATAATAAACAGGCAAAAAAGTCACAGTGACGGTTATTCTGTTCGGTGAGTAGGAGGGGTGACGGGGGGGTGGGGGGGTCTGCAGACATAGTAAACATCTCAGAGAGGCCTCTGTCAGTGCTGAGAGAGAAAGTGGGATAGATGGAGGGAGAGACTGCCAAGGCGTTTAAGAGTGCATGAGGAGAACAATAAACGGAGGAAAAGACTCGAAGAAAACGAGCAAGTGGGAAAGCAGAAGCAGGAGGTTGGTATTTGGAGAGCAGGGGGAGGCAGAGTAGCTGGCTACTAGCAGCTAGTGCTGCGTAGCGTGGGACTCCAGGCGTAAAAATTCCTCCTACGTTTCTGTTCAATGCCACTTCTGTTCTGCCCAGCTCTGCTTGTCAACAGCAATGTAGATACAAAGGGAACCATGTCTGTGTGTGACTGGCTGTTGTGTGAAACCAGCGTTAGCAAATATGAATGTGAATGCATCAGGCTAACTTCCTCAATACACGCCCTTTCTTTGAGAGCTACAGAGAGCTGAAGCAGCAAGGTTGTCTTAACATACTCAGATAAACGTGCTACTGCCGCAGACTGCCTTGAAGCAATGACATCAGTAGACTGTGACTTGGTGATACTTCACATACTTCAGATAAAAAAAGTTCTTATTCTAAGAGAGGGAAAAACTTTCTGACAGCTCGATAAGGAGACTGGCACCTGCATCTGTCAGGTAAATATGAAAACAAGACAGCCACAGGCTGAGTTGGCATTAAAAAACCCAAACAATCAGCCTTCGAGGACTTATCAAGATCATCCAAATATGTAGGCTGTTTATTTATTCTTCTGAATGCTCCTGTGGTTGCAAAAGAGATCTGCTTGTATAATCATTTATGTGAAAACAGCCACTCAGCCACCTTCATCTATGACCACATAGATGGCCCTGGTGAAGTTTTGCTCTTCATTATCAGTTTCATGTCTTACCCCTTATAACATGATGCTCATTAGTCACATTTAGAGTGTAAAAGATGATACAGCAGGCTATGCTTTAGGAAGGGTCTGCAATATCCCCGAGTGTTTTATACCCCCAACCAGAGGGTGATGTCATAGTGACAACCTCCATCTTTTATATTCCCGATTATGAAAAAGGTCACAGTCGAGTCCAAAGAAACTGCAGTTCTAAGCAATGGCTAGAAAGGATACAAACCAAAGTCAATAACATACGATTACTAAACAAAACTGATTTCACCACAAAGGTTAGCTAGCGTCACTGCAGTTACAGTTAGTCCATCGTGGCCATCACATGGATACAGGCACTTCTCTGAGAGCTATGTTACATTCACTGAAGCAGCAAGGTTATATTAGCAGACTCTGAGATAGATTGCCTTAAGGTCATGACATCAGCAGACTGACTTGTTGCAAGCAGATACTTCAGACAAGAAGTCAAGCAAACATGCATTCACAGGAGACAGTGTCAGGGAAAACAGCTCGATCAGGAGACTCGCAACCGTATCTGTCAGTTACATATGAAAACAGGACAGCCGCTTTAATTAGCATTAAAAAAAAACAATACAATATCCACGATCAATCTGTTTCTTTGCATATACATGCTGGTCAAACACAGTCTTTTGCTAATTTCTGTATTTGCTCTCTACCAGTGAGGCCTGGCAGCCAGTGCTTCTTTCCCCTTCATCACGCTTCACTCCAATAACATTATTTTTCTTCTTATTAACTCTTTGCATTTTCAGCCTGATGCATTTCACCCACAGATGATGAGATTGCTGTTCACAGCTTAGAGGAACGGTCTCTGTAAAAACAGAGTGAGTGGGGCACCGAGGTGCTGCTTATGAAAATGAACCTATTTATGGCTTTGCATAAACACTCTGCTGTGAGGGCCGTAGCATCACTTCAAAATGTTCTGAGGGCAAGGCACACCACGGGGCAGCCATTTTTGCTGTTACAGCAATATCACATTGATTTATTTTCAAGAAATAAATATAGATTTTTCCTCTGTATATTACTTACACGCTGTTACAGCCCAAATTGCTTCTGTGTGTGTGCACAGTGTAAATCCAGGGTTTCCCATTGATCTAGATACTGAAGTACTGAAAGGTAATTTTTGTATAAATATTTTAGGGATTAAATTATTAACGTTCCCCTTTTTGTTTGTAATACAATATTCTGTAATGACAATTTCTGCTCAAGAAAATCAATCAGCAGAAATCAGCAGTTAAGACTTGGGAAACATTGTTCACAGCGCATCAATCATTAGTGATTTATCACACACAGCAAATGAAATAATGATAAATAGCTGTTTATTGTGGTTTGGCAGGGCTGCAGTATGTAACAAAGTCTATTTTTTCCTGTAACACCCTCTGTCTGGAATTCCAATTAATTACAAAATCAAATTATCAAGATTAATAATCAGCATTAATCATCACAATCCCAACATACAGTAATCGGGGTCAGAGTTTAAGCCATTATTCTGCAGCCCCCCCCTCCTGCCCCAAGCTGCTGCTGCTTAGCATGACAGCCACCCATTCCTGCTCTCACAGACTTTTAGCTCGTCATGAATAATAAACTCTGAATTTCTGGGTTCCTGCTGAGACTCTGATCCTTCTCAGAGTTGTGCAAATCCAGAAAAACAAGCGGTGTGGCACAGCTGGCTGACTTCTATCAAAGTTAGATATTATAAAGTCAGAAATAATGTCTTGTGTATCACAAATACACTGAGCAGTGAGTCCAGTTTGATTCCCAGCTGGCTGGACTATTTGCTACCCTGACCTTCTTTCCCATGTTTCCTGTTTTTCCCCCCACTCCATCCTTCAGACTCGCTCATCTCGCAGCAGAATTATGCTTACAAAGAAAAGTGTCTTGCACCACATGGACTAGGAAGCATGTAGCAGAAGGCTGAGAGTGTTTAGTGTTAAATGGTGATCGCCTCTAAGGAACCGAACACAAATGTAATTACACTTTTACACCCACGAGCAACAACATAAACACCAGTGACAACTGGGTCAAATGACATTATTCACTGCACAGGCACCAGTTAATATTAGGCTGCATGTCGACAGTCAGTTATTAAAGTTTAATGTGTTAGGAGCAGGGAACATGGGCGGAGTACGTATCTATGCGAGTTTGACATTTCCAACATGGAAGCTGCTGTGGGGTCTTCACATGTGCAGTGGTCATCACCAAGCCTGGCTGGAATTATGACATTACAGTAAACTGGAGAACTTAGCAATCCTAATGGTCTCATTTTCACCAACACTGAGGGCAGCTGCTGAACAACAAGCTGAGCTCAGTGAGCTGTGAAGGACAACTGATGCAAGAAGAGCAAGAAGGGCAACGCTTGGATTATTCTTTGCTGTGGACAAGTAGTCATGTCTGTTGTACTTTTATGTTATACTTTTATCAAGCTTGCAGTTATAGTAAGTATAAAACCTGCAGTAGTCAGTGTGATCAAGTCTAGAGGGACAAAACTGAGTTTAGCTCCAGACGCTCCAAACTGTCACCCCACTCAGGACACTGACATGTGTCCACAGGAGAATGATGGACTTTCCTGATCAGCTGAACACAAACAGAAGTCTAGACTAATCGACTGCTTTAACAGTAAGTAGCTCACATGAGCAAGGCTAGCACCAGCAGCTACCTGTCTTTGTCAAAACTAAATGTTTATGTTCAGTGTAGTGATTCCTGTGGTTATGGCTCAGTTTATTCTGACACAGCCAAACAATCCTGATTATACGAGACGCACCACTTAATCTTTGCTCATTTTCAACATTTATTACAGTCGTTAATGTGGAGATAAGGGAGCTGCCCATCTGCAGTCTCCAGCAAAGAGCAGTGACAGGTGGCTATAACAAAGCCACCAGTAAACCAGTGTTGTACAACAATGACAATTAACAAGGCTTAACAAAGTAGCATCGCAACTGCCAACAATCACAGGTGACAAAGTTTAAGCGTGTAGTTGGCTGATCCCTCACATCCCTCCCTACAACGGCTCAGTCTGACTCTTATCTTGTAGTTTCTAAACTTTCAACTGAGTTTGAGCTGCTCTTCCAAAGCTTTCCAATTTTCCACTGGCCCAGAAAATATGATGCTTTGGGCATTTGGGACCAAGTTAACTGCCAAAGCAATTTTGTGCAAACTGTTGTAAGTAGTTTGCATATGGTGTGCATTTGAAATAACCACTTGTATAACGACTTAGGCTTCAGAAACATGTTAATACCAGACATAACGCAGAGCTCATGAGAATAAATCTCAGGTTGATTACAAAGTAGCAAAACCTGAACAATAACCAAAGCAACCGAAACAAACTTAAATAAATATGTAAAAAAAACAAAACAACAAAAAACACAAAACCAACTGTTGCTGTGTATTAGGACATGTGAGACAGTCTGTGGTTATAAAAGCGGATGACTTCAAATCATGTAGTTGACTAAAAAAGTTTCCTATTATAAAATAAACTTCAAAACAACTGGGAGTCTGTGTTCCCAGTACAACATCACACCAAACCAAAAAATTACTACTAACAGTAATACACGAGCAGCTGAGACACAATAAACAGAACAGAAGTGACCATTACAACCATGAGCCAGCGACACAGAGCAGTGAAACTGCAGCAAACAGCCAGAGAGCTGCTGTCACGCTGACAGGATGCAAGCAGAAAAAGTGAAACGTGAGTGGGAAGTGTGCAGGGTCATGAGACAGAACAGTTGTACACACACGTATTCGCACACACAGACAGATAAAAAGACACACAGACGGGTAGTTCGGCGTAAAACAGGAACTACGGCAGGACGGCCACGGTCTAGTACACACAAATAACTACAGTAATACAACCAGGAGAACAATATTCGCGGTGAACACTAAATGTTGGAGGATTAGGCTTTAAAAACATTTTAAGCTTTTAAGAGAATAAGCTGTCCTAACAGTTAGGATTTATTCATCTTGCTCAGCCAGACTGAGAGCCTGAAAAGGCTCATTGTTTCAGTAAGCACTCAATTAAAGCTGAAATGATCACCTTAATTAACAGCAGACATTTGTTGTTGTCACTGCAATAAAAGCACGGGTGTCATGGATAACACTGGGAATGGCTCTGGTTTATTAAGGTGTTGCAGTAGGTGGAGGCAGTGTGGCAGAAAGCAAACATGCACAGAACCAGGACCCCAAAACTGAAGCAGCCAATTATACTCAACCACCACCTTTGCTTTCCATGCACAGGTAGTTTTATTCTTGGACTCGAGAGCAGCTCAGGGTCCTTATTTAGCTATTGCTGGGCCTTGGTGCCAACCCTCAGCTGAAGGCATTTTAGCTCACTTCCTTGAAAACAGAAGGGTGGGTGGGCCTTCGCTAATCACAGCCAGATTTTAATTAATATGAAAAAACAAAACATAAAAGCAGCAGAAGAATTACTGACAAAAAAGGGAAATTATTCTGAGCAAAAGAACAAATCCTCCAACATAGGAGGGAATTTTTTCCTTCGAGAACATTCCAAAAACATTGCAGTTTTATCTGCATAGAGGAAACAAAGACGCCCACCAAAGATGTTTTGGCCTTCCAAGACTGTGTTTCAGAGCACAACACAAAATATACTGTAGCTTTTTTTTTTTTTTTTTTTTAAAGGGGCTAGAAACACCAGAAAAATGCAAAAAAAGTTGATTTCTGTTGCACCAAACATAGCTATATGTGCAGCCACCTGCACGGCCACCCCCAAACACCAATTTAGATCCCAGAAAAACCTGGAATACAAATCTGAATAACAAGCTAATTTTGGGAGACTTTCCCTTTCTGATTTATAGCACGCCACAACACATGTAATCTCTCAGACATGTTCTCACTATTGGACTGACTCAGGTTGGTTTATGCGACGGTGCTTCCTGAGCAGAGTGTGCAGGAGGCAGAGCATGAGCACTCACTCGCTGCGAACGCCCTACGCCAGCGGTCCCCAACCCCCGGGCCTCGGACCGGTGCTGGTCGGTGAGTCGTTTGGTACCGGGCCGCGAGAGTTGAGGCTCAGGTGTGAAATGTATTGTTTTCAGGGTTTTTATCGGTTTTCAGCGTTATTTTGTTATCGTTTCTATCGTTACCTCGGTTTTCCTGGGTCTTTTCACGTGTGTTATGAATAAATCTTCTTTTTTTCGGTACCGGCACTAGTTTTATTTTGTTGCGTTTATCCGCGACACCTTAAAGGCCGGTCCGTGAAAATATTGTCGGGCATAAACCGGTCCGTGGCGCAAAAAAGGTTGGGGACCGCTGCCCTACGCTATTATCTGCAGACCTCTCACGCAGATCTCCACACACGTGGACATCTGAAGAAGGGCGTCTTGGATCAAACACGTCTTTTGTATAACTCTTGTATCCCTAAACTTACGAGGTCTCAAAACGCTGGAAAAATAAAGCACCGAGCACCTTTGAGGGGTAACACTGACAGTTTTCAAATGATCAAGGTAAAAATTTTGCACATCTGGATTGGACGGTAACTTTTGTTACCAAACTGCATCTAATGTTCTGCACCTTTGCTGGAAAATGCCTTTTTAAAAAAAAGGTTCAAAGCTGCAGCTCATATATGAAAACAGCTACACAAACACACAGAATCTGTTAGCAGAGCATCCGAGGCTCTGGAGCCAGGGAGAAATCTGTCGTGTTTTCTCTTCCAGCCCAGATGGCAGCATTGGCTGAGTCAGCAGTGGCGGATGGTCCACAGCAAACTGGATGACTAGCTGCTGATAACAGGAGGAGAGCTCTTAGCCAGTGTGTTCAGTCTGAATGAAACTCATGACTTTAACAACTCTAACACAAATCCTTTCTTATCCTAAAAGGAAGTACACATTCAAACTATTATAACTGCCAAAAACCCTCATGTTTGACTTCTCTAACGTACTTTATGCAAATATACTATTTTCAATCCGCACATACATCAGTAACTGCCCACACTGCTAAATGAACACAGAAAGAAGAAGCATTTTGACCAAAATGTGCCATGCATAAATAAAATGTGCCAGACAGTCTGCAGAAGCTGCAGGCTCGCCTTGGCTGGCATCAACGGTGAAATAATGACACGACAAGACTTCCCACTGCTTGCACAGCTTAAGCCTCAAGATATTGGACTTGGCAATGGTGCAGCGCTAGCAGGAAATCCTTTGGGATTTCTCATGTCGTATCACAAAGCGACTTGTGATTCATAGCTGGACTCGGGCAAACAAAAATTGCTGCTGTGAGCAGTTTCATTTGAAGTCTGAGAGCAGCGAAAACTGCAAATATCACATTACCTTTGAAACAGCCCGCGACAGGCTAAAGTGGCGCTCTTCAGTAAAGCTGCTGCTTCACTCTATGGCCAGAATGGCTGCCAGGGCGGCACCAATGGCTCTCCTGTGCAATCACAGCAGTTCGCACTCAACATAAATATAATGTTTTATTAAAACTAACATGCAAGTTTGGGCTAGCTTTGACACTGACAGGTGTCAGGTTTTTTTTTTTTTGTTGTTAAAGGAATAGGAAACAGACATTCATGCTCTTCTTTGAAGCAGGTAAGCATCTTTGTTGTCATTTTACAAAGCATCTCTCAGAGCCACACAGTGGAACTAATTAAAAAGAAAGTCTTCCCAAGCTGTGACATACAGCAGTGTTCTATGTGTAAAAGTGTTACACAGTGTTACACCATGTGCTTCCCTCAGGCAACCTGTAATGCAACAGCAGGTTGAAAAACCACAAAGTACAAATATGCCACTGTTCGACAGGGTGTGAGATACCATATCCTGTTTTTCTGTTGCAAAAAAAACCTTGAGCGGTGAGAGCGCAGAACTACGAGACTTTCAACTGCTACCTGGCAGCTTTCTGACAGGATGATGGGCAAGCAGAGTGCCAGGCACGCACGCCAGCATTCAAATTGTGCCATGTCTATTTTTTAAAGTCAGACACATTTTTCGCCAATGTTCTCATTTTAGCTGGGAATGTTGGAATATGTTGAATGGTTTACAGCAACCACAGGAAAAGAAATATAAACTGATACATCAGTTACTTTCGCCACATTGTTGAAACAAAGGTAGATAGTTTCATTCTTGTCACACCCAGCATACAGAACACAGTATGCATCACTCTGATGCTCCAGAGGTCACCAGAACAATATGCATTCACAAGAATATTTAACAAAGGTCCTTCCCAGTAGTGCAGAGGACCTCTTACTGGACCAAAAGTCTAATAAAGTCAAACAGAACTGGCTTAAATGCTGCAGCATGTATGACTCTGTGTATGTTGAATTACATGCACACAAAGCCCTGGGTGTCCATCTCCACTGTTTCAGACTGAACACTACTACTAGTTCTGCTAGCCCATGCAAATAACATGCAAAGCATTTTAACTTCCTTCATGTGAGATCAGGTTCATTCACACCAGCTACTGTCTAACATGCAGAACTCTGAAAAGTTAACCAGCATTCCAGAAACGCTGCAATTACTCCCTGGAATACTGACTGAAACAGGACAAATCTGCTCACACATGCCCCCACCACACACACACACACACACACACACACACACACACACACACACAGTTGGGAAGTGCAGCTGTTGCTGTATGTCCTCTTGAACAAAAGAGCGCCATTTCAGTACACCAAGGCCTTGATGGGCACATTCCTCTTATTGCCTAGAAAAATTTGCATATCAAGGTGGTTTTCAAATTTAGAGATCTGAGTCAAGACAAGTTTGTCAGTCTGCCTGTGCTGCAGGCTGTGAACAAATTTGCACCCGGCTCTTGGACTATGTTTGGTTAATTCCTCAGGCAAGCCACAGTGAATCTAGATTCCACCGCCTACATGGCAGCACTGCAGTGGATGGAGGTACTGGGCTGAATGAACCAGGGGCGGAGGTGTGTTGTTGTTGTAATAGGAAATAATAAAGTATAGCCTGGAATAACACCCAGAGGGCCGACGCAGAGCTCCACATTGTAGATCATGTCAGGAGATACAAACAGCTACTTTTATCAGCTGCAGACTGAGGCCACAAATATATTATAACCGCCTTTCCCCCTCTGCCAGTTCAAGAGGCAGCAATCAGTCAGAAATTACAGCAGTAGAAAGGAAATCATTTAATCCAGCCACCTGCCTGAGGATGAACCGGACACTGTTATCAGTCTGCAGCGGTCTCTACACAGCAGTGATTTCAGACGGAGATAGTTGTTAAACTGTTATAACTTTGTCACCAAACCGGGGTCTAACACATATCTGCTATCAACATAAAGCAAAAACGGGAAAACAAGAGCAGTGTGGCTCGAATTTAACGCCTCCAGCAGTCCCGAGCTAAGTTTGTGGGCTAGCCGGACCGCTTAGAAGCTAGCACCACTGTCAAGTAAACCGCGGAAAAGAAATCACAACATATGGGAATATAATTAGGACAAAACCGCTGACAGATAAGACTTAGAACAACAATTACGCTACCACGTAACTCATTTCAAGAGCTAATATTAGCTAGCAAGTTGGCGCTTCCTCCGCCTGCTCCACATTACTCCATGTGAACTCGTTTGACAGTCCCTGATTTGTACGGGGTACACATTTTGGCAAGACACCAAGTAAAGTTGACCCACAGACCCCACCATCTTTGTGGCCGGCAAAACACGAATCAAAGTTGCGCAAACCTAAAAACTTACCGGTATGTCTCTCGGTGTAGGAGTCTACAGCAGCCCAGCACCGAAGCCTTGCTGTGTGCAGTACTTTCACCGACCTTGGCAGCTCTGTGTGTTCCCGGCAGCAACAGAAAACAACACTCTCATCACCCCTCCCTCTGCCAGCAGGAAAGCCATGAAGAAAAGTCCAGTCTCAAGCCCCGCCCACTCCCGTTTCGATTGGTCGATATTAGGGACAGTACGAGAGAAGCCAATTAAATCCACTCTTTTTTTCTTTTTCATATCCAATGATTATGCGGGAAATTATTTAGCCTACGCAGTGCCTGGCAGAGCTTTTCTGTCTCAAACTGAAAGTTCACGATGAAAACATAATAAGCTTTGTGTTATTCATTAAACATAAAGGTTTATGCATTGAGGTAAGTTTAAAACAGACAAATCAGGCTACGACATAATGAGATTTGTCTGTATTACATATTTTCAGTGTGTTGAAATGTACAGATTAAATAAATTGATGACTCATAAGGATTTCTTGATTTATTTCACGACAGTAAACTAGGAAGAACATTAAAGAGTTATTTGGCAGAATAAACCGCACAATCACAGATAAGGATAATAATTAGAAGTTAAAATCCAAAATAAGGCAAGTTTGAGCTCTTTTGAATTTGTAGGACTTATCTCTTGGGTTGGGAATCTATCTAAGCAAGCAATAGCTTACAAATTGGATCTCACATTGCTGGACAAGAAACATTTGAACATTGCTTTGCTTTTCGAACAGGGACACTTTCTTGGTTCAGGCAAATCATCACACACACACACACACACACACACACACACACACACACACACACACACACACACACACACTCCATTTAGAAATGTCAAGGCTCTACAATCAAAGCTTTTCAATGCAAAGCCACATAGAGCTCACAGATGCTTTCTTGCCTGTGCTGCTGCTGGAGATGTGATTTTTGAGAAAGCTTATTGTTCTCAGCACTGAGGCTGAAGCTATGCACAGAGTGAACTTTTATGATTCCTCTACCACAGCTGCTTGCTTTTCATGGAGTTATAGTTCCTCTGGTAACTCTATGCACGCCGACACAAACAAAGAGGCATATTTTATACTGTCCAGCAATCCCACTGTCATGTGAGTTATACAATAATGGGGCACAAACTAATGCAGGAAGTAGGTAAGTGAAAATGAAAAGTGAAAGTATCACTACCTTAAGCTGACAGGAAGAAACATTACAGAGACGATACCTCAAATATCGGGAAGAGCAGAGGCTACTGCAATTGACTGAATACATTTTTAAAAAATCATATCTCGCAATAAGAAATATGTATTTGTACACTAAATCATAATTAATTTAATATATTTTCGCTTATATGGATCATAATGATAAATTTAATACAAGACGTCATGCTGCCTTTCTATTAGACTGCTACTTGCACATTAGCGAGGCATCCTGGTTGGTTTTTCTGAACTTTATGTAATTAAACAAAGCACAAAACAAAAACTAATGACATGGTTTCTAGTATTATTTGAAAATACAATAATATTCAATTCAATTTGGTGCCAAATTACACTGACAGTTGCCTCAAAATGCTTTATAGTGTGAGTAAGCACTTAGCAAAAGTCCCTTTTAACAGAAAGAAACCCCTGGCTGAACCAGCACCAGTATCTATGTATAGATATAATATAGACGTAGTATATGGTAATGTAATATATATTATGCTAATGAAAGTCTGTTTTTCAGTGAGCGCTGCATTAGAAGAAACACAGTTATTATAATACATCCTTTTAAACATAATTGAGTGAGTTTGAATTTTCCTAACAGAGATATCTGTCAGCACAAACAGGACAAAGGACCACATGACTCACGACCAATTGTATCATTGTGTATAACTGTTGAAAACTTCTGCCACTGAAACGATCGCGTTCCTTTTCTAAAGAGATTCCTACTGATCATTTAAAGAGTAAGTTTCACCCTCTAGCTTGTTTCTGATTGGACTGAGTGCGATCTTCCCATCCTCTGCTTAAACTAAAATGTTGAGCAGCTTCTTTGGCTGACTTTTCAGATCAGCTAAATTTAACTTTATGCTTCACCCCTTCCCAGACTATTTATGTCTTTAACCAAAGGTATTAGTGCAGCTTCCAAATGTAAAAGGCTGTATGCACAAAGATAACACATTAAAAGCTGAGATTTCTCAGGTTGTTCAAGTCCCAAACTGCCACCTTGTGGCGATTTCTAGCAACGTTATCATGATGGTGGCAGCAGTAAAAGTAGTGCTACAGTTTAAAAGTCACACTCTGCATTAAATCTGTACTGAGAGTGCATGCAGTGGGGAGTGTCATGTGCAGGAATCTCTATAAAAAATAAAAAAAAAAGATAAAATTTTTTTAAAAAAATCAGTGCTACTTGAATCTGTCACAGAGTAATAATAAAGTCAAAAACAAATCAGGTTAGCTAGATCATGCATTGTCTTTCTCAGTTTTCCAGAGAATGACCAAATGCTCAGTTAACTTACTCAAAGGTATCACTTCAAAGTAATCATTGCTAATGTGTAATTCTATTGTAGTCTACACCTGTGGCTTCTAGAGTGAGCATGTTCACAAGGCTCATATGCTCACTCTGTCATATGATAGTTGTTCTGTGCTTCTTTACATTTAGTTGGTCTGGTGGTGTTTTATTAATTTCATGCTAGAATAGCAAAACTGTCACAAAGTGAATAATTACTCACTGTAAGATTTATAACAGACAAGAGTGCATGAATACGGAACGCATTTAAATTCACTGCATTAATAATTGCATTCTTTAATTTGAAAATACACAGTGATGGACTACGTTTGTATAAAAGAGCATGTACACAGCAAGTAATATAAATATTCAAATCATGAAAACAACTGGCTTTGAAGATCAAATTAAACACTTGCTGCAATTTTTTTAATTGAATTAAATGCTTTATTTCAGAACTTATGAACTTATTCATGACTAAAAATCACCAAATTAAATTCATATGTTTTTCTGGCATGCAAATGTAGCAAAAAGTAGTCTCAGTACTTATGAAATAAAAATGGAAATTACAACCTGCAATTTAGAAAAAGAAAAGACAAATCAGCAACATTATTCTTGGTACATACTTAATCTTTATACATGTACTCATTGCATTTAAAGGTTCAGCAGCATCACACACATCAGATAACTCACAGATTAAGACTGTAGACTTATAAACAGTCAGTCAGTCAGGAGGTCACACATGCACAGTCTCAGTTGCAAATACTTTATATACTTTATTACTTTATTAGGTTTATTACATGCAAGACAATACTGCAAAACATAATAAGAAAGTTCACCACTGGGTGGCAGTAGCTCCCTACAGTCCTCACTCAGCTATGTGTGCACATGTTACCAACTGATCTGGACACAAAGAGGAAATCTGTAATATGTATCAGTGATGCATTGCAGGTAATAAATGTATAGGTGCATATGTGGTGCGGTGCGGCTTTATACTTCAAGTATCATGTTTTATGGCTGGTGATTCATGAACATTTGCTGTCAGTCTCCTGCTGTTTCACAGGCTTACAGGTGCAGAATCACGCTTCAAAGGGAGAATTTATACATATTTAACAGGAGCCAAAGGCAGACACTGTCATTCAGCTGTGATGCTACAAGCTGTATGTGAAATGCTATCCAGAACTGCGTGAACTCAATTTAGTGGTGACAGAACCAGGATGAGCTGCAGTCCTGTATTACTCGGAGCAGGATCCTGTGCATCGACATCAGGGCTTGAGTATACAACTGGTTTGCTACCAGTGGAGCAGACATTGTTATTTTATATGCTATTTGAGGCATGATGCAGCAAATTGCTAAATATTTTACAATGGTTTGTCTGTGATAACAAAAAGCTGCCCATTAGCAGGTAAACAAGAGAGAAGGAAGCTGGAGCCAAACGGTGGCCCTGAGCAAGGACACCCAAGTCTTGTTTGTGCTTTGCATTAATCTACTCCCAAGATGGGGGATGAAAATGAGCTTAATATGGTGACATAATGCAATTGGCGTCAGATGCTTTTTGAGAGCATTAAAAATATTCTAGCATTAACATTCACACCCCGGGGTTGGAAACAAGCACAAAAACAATGCTGTGTTAGTGCTCCCCTCTCACGTTGGCCTTGGTGTCTCACAGAGCAGAACAGTTCTCGTCTCCTCTTTCATCTCCTGTACCAGACAGAGCCAGGGCACTTCTGCTAACGGGCTGCATGGACTGTGTGTGTGTGTTTCTCTGGATGTTCAGCAATCCTCTCACACAAAGAGCTAATAAAAATGTATTTGATCTGCTCTCATTAAGCACATTCTCAGCCTAATTAATTGGTCTGAATCCTGGTTCTTTCCTTCCAGATGCTTTATGCTTTAAAACTGAGATATGCAAAATGTTAAGTGGTATGTCAGCATTTCCACTCGTGAGGGTTGGACTCTAAATGCTGCCAGTACAGATGTGAGTATGAACCGACTGCAAATGGCACCACCTCTGACTGCCTTTCGGTAGAACAGGTGCACTGAGGTGTTGTTGTGACTTTCTCAAGACCTTCAAACTGCAAAATGTCCAAATATGAAATAAAGCGCCAACTTACGAGGTGAAAGATGAAGCAAAATCTTAGTTCTTTGTGTCAGTAAGTGGTTATTTTTGTTATTCGCTATAGTCTCCTGAGTTTCTTGTTTTCTTAACCTATCCCTTGTGCCCTGCTGTGTTGCACATTGGTCTTGTCTTTGTGTGTAGTTACTTCCTGTTTTATTTTTATAGTCTTTTGCCTCTTGTCTCATTCAAGTCCACATCCTGCCTACAACACAGCTACAGTTCCATAAACTGCAGTTCCAATAATGACCACTTGAGACTGAGTTAATAGTATTATAATTATTTATTTATATATTTCTACAATTCATCCATGTGGGTGGTTGCTTACTAGATTATTTTAAATTAAATAACCTGATTAGCAGTATGTCCTGCTGTGTGGTGCAGCCCATCCAAGAAGTTTGTACTTCGATTTTGCTGAGTGAAATGTTTGTGCATTTTTTTTAGAATTGTTAATTAGCATGTGTCTGTATTTGTGGGTTACACTGGATCCAAAACTACAACAAAATGCAAAATCCACGAACCAATATGTGACGTTATGGTTGTTATATCTTTATAATTCTATGTTGTAATACACACAACCCCCCCCCCCGACCACCACAACCACAGATATGGACGTGTCAGCTCAAACACTGACTGGCAGCCTACGGGAAGTTCCTGGCCTTGCTGAAGGGCCCTTTGTTGAGTGGAGATACTCCCAGGAACCTGCTTTCCTTTCTTTTGAGTTCCTCCAGTGTGACCTTGTCTGAATGTTGTGTGTTTAGTGGTAAAAAACCCAGCAAAAAACAACAAAACCCACAAACACAAACACAAGCTTCACCCTCTTGTCAAGCTCACAGCTATTTGAAATGAAATGCTGTTTGAATGCTTCCTGTCCTTAGAGCGGGCAGTGCCTCAGTGCTCCACTTCTGTGCAACAGCCATGTGCCTCATAGTGCAGTCACACTAATTGGCCTCTGCTCTCTGAGTATGCACACACACACACGTACGTTAACAGCAAACAGCCTCTCCTCAGATCTGCCAGGCTCTCCAGATTTTGGATCTTTCTGGGCATTGATCTAATTAACTCGGTCGTACCTCTCCTCCTTCTCTGCCTGTCTCTTTCAAGCTTGTTATCAAAACTCCTGCCTCTAGTGCCTCGCTGCACTGAGAGTGGTTTGATGGTGCTTCCTGTTAATTGTTCGCTTTTCGAGACAAATAGATTTTTAAACACGACTATTGCATGTGACACACAACACACTGTGGGATGATGCTGAGACTGAAACTGGCACTTCCTTTATCTTTTTATTAAGTTATTTTGCGTTATCAAAATTTCCTACAGACTCATTGACTGTGTTAATTTTGCTGTATTTAAAAATACACCAAAAGTATTCACTCATGCATCTAAATCATTGACCTCAGGTGTTCAATCACCTCGGTGGCCTCAGGTGCACTAAACCAAGCAGCTATGCATGCAGACTGCTTCTGCAAACATTTGTGAACGAATGGGAGCTCAGTGGATTCCAGCATTGTAATAGGATGCCACCAGTGCAACAACTTCAGTCCTCACTAATAATTATTCCTCTGTCAACTGTTAGTGCTGTTATAACAAAGTGGACACAATTTTGAATGACAGCAATTCAGCCATGAAGTGGCAGGTAGTGTATTTCTGGTGCTGGGCTCTGCCCCATAGTGCCAGTGAAAGGAACTCTGGCACTGGCATACCAAGACATTTGGGACAATTTCATGCTCCCAACTTTGTGGGAGCAGTTTGGGGATGGCCCTTCCAACATGACTGCATACCAGCGCACAAAGCAAGGTCCATAAAGGTCCGTAAAGACCTTGCTTTGAGTAAGTCTGGTGTAGAAGAACTTGATTGGCATTAACAGAGTCCTGATCTCAACCTCATAGTACACCTTTGGGATGAATTAGAACGGAAACTCTGAGGCAGGCCAGAAACTCACAAATGTGCTCGTGGAAGCCTTCCCAGAAAATCTGAAGTGGTTACAGCGGACATCACATTAAACCCTATGGGTTAAGAATGTGGCGTCACTCAAGTTCAGTAATAGGGAGACGAGCAAATACCTTCAGCAATATAGTGTACTAAAATAATGCACATAGACACCCGTGTCACGGTTAGCGCTGGCAGACCGTGGGGATGTGGGGAATGAGGACCCAAATGCAGGACTCTGGTGATGATGACAGTGCGTTGTATTTACAGTGCAGACAAAGATAACCAATAAATCCCCGTGTATTCCTGACTCCCGTTCCGTGTTTCCTCTTCGTGCCTGTGCTCCGTGTCTCCGCTCCCTGTGTACCATCCACCCACTGCTTCCTCGTTCCCACAAGTGCTCCTGGGGAAACACACACTAAGGCAGCTTTTAGAATACTCTACAATCGCAGCAGACTAGCACTTACTGGCTTGCTGGGAAACTAACAGGTAGTAAGGTCTTGATGCATTCTCAATCATCCAGGAAAGTAAATCTCCAAAAGTTGAATCTGTTCATCTGGAAACGCAGATTTTTCTATGCGTTTGCACCTTTCGTCCACACGTAAACGCCGTTTTCGGTCACTGAAAACGGAGATTTCTAAAAACTCCGGCCAGGGTGGATATTTTCTAAAACTCCGTTTTTGCATTTACGTGTGGACGAGAAAAACGGAGAAAACGCAGCGTCAAAGGTGTGCGCCTTTTTTGACGTCACACTGTGCGCCACGTTGTTGTTTCGGTGAAATGAATTTCTACAATACTGTTACTGTTAATTGTACTCTCTGCAGTGTCTAAATGCTTACATATACATGCACAGTTACTGTCCCTCCACACATACGACTCGGTTCTGCTTCTATGCCCCAGCTTTGTTTACTATTTCCCGCCGAGGCTTCTAGACTTCTGATTGGCCAACATTTCTACACGGTTAGGAATATATCGCCACCTGCTGCTTTGGCATGTTCGTAGCAGCGTTTTCCTTCATTTCTGCCTTTACGTGTGGACGGGATTATTTTTTAAAACGAAAACGGAAAATCTCCGTTTTCAAAAATACCCGTGTACGTGTGGACATAGCCCAAGTGACTTCTTCAGTCTCAGGAACAGATAGTAAGGCATAACGATCCCACGCCATGGAGCTCCCAGCCACACTGCTATGTAGCTCCCCAACGACGTTAGATCAGCTCCAGGTGTGTGGGATGATCCAGCTGGCAGGGCCACACCCACTAGGCCTGAAGGTGCCTGTAACAGCCGCACCCCCACACATGCACGCGCACACACACACGCCTATACATAGAAACCAAGGACAGCAGCACAATACAAGGTCACGGTAACCAATATATTATTTAAGCCCTTAACTGCTCGCGACCCAGGGCCCTGACACACCGTGACATTGGTTAGCCAGGTCCTGCCGTGAAACCTGTGCACTTTGCCCACAGCATAGTGATGTTTGCAAGTGATGCATGATGGAGGTAAGCTGCTGTAATCACAAGGTCAGCCCTGCTTTATCGACTTTTTTACACTAATAGAAATAAAATGATCATTGTGATTCATTAAATAAAACTTGAAACTCCTGACTGATCTCATAAACTCATTAGATCAAGTGAGCACTTGATTTTACACAACCAGACCTCTGCGTACAACTGAGGAGACGCCCCCTGCTGGCCATTAAAAGAATGCTGCTTTAAGATGCTTCAGCGTTCTTCACTTTTCATTTTTAAATTTCAGAACAAGCTACTGACATCCTTAAATTGCAGGTATCATTTCTACTTTGCTGTTTTTCAGGTGCACCTACAGCTATGATCTTTTTAAATTAAATTATTGTACACTTCAGGGTAGTGCCAGACATTAGGCAGTGTGGGTGTGGGTGCACGAGCATGTGTTGTTTTCTCAGGAACAGATAAGGAATCCATCCTACAGCTTGTCCCTGATAATAAAAATGTATATAATGATGGTCATACAGATGATGGAGCTACAGAATTCAGGGCAAAAAATCAGTTAGAAATTCAGCCAGAGTCAAACGAATCCTTTAGGCTTGGTCAGATCCCATAAGGCTGAAGTATAAACTCTAATTCTAAAATGCTGATGCTTGTTTTTACCAGAGGGCTGTTGTGGCCTATTTTTATCCTCCATCACTTTCTATTTCTCACTTCGTACTGGCTACATCAAGTCAGCATCAGTGTACGCACAAATAAAGGGATACAAAGGAGGAGCACAGAGAACACAAATCATTTCTAGAATTGCACAAAATCCCTCACAGCACCAACACATGCATGAACTATAAACTTATCATAAATGCTTATATTCTAATCTAGTATGGTCACAGAGAGATCATTCAATTATTTCTCTTAACAGCAAAAGTGTTTGCACAGCAAACATAACAGAAATGCATTGTGGGTACTGTCTGCTGACACTGACTTTTTCAGAAGATTTGAAGATTCTCAAAATTTTAATCCTTATATTCTGATGAAGGAGGAACGAGCTGTGGACACGGGGACAATCTTACAGCGTCACATAGTCATGCTGGATTTTGACATAAACATTCAAACAAACATAACATATATAAACATGACATTCAAAATGAGCACACACTGAGCACAACTATAAATCATGTTAAATCTTGTTATCAGCGTGGCATGCGAGTCTCCCCTTTGGCTCTAAGTGTGTTTGTCTGGAGCTTGGTTCACAAAAGGAAACAATGAATGTGGTGTCTTTTTTTCTTTTTGCCTTAAAGAAGATCTCTGTTGTCACAAATCCTCTGTCATTTCTCAGGTTTGTATATTAGGACATAATAAAAAAATCGGTCTGGTCTGGTACACGCTGTGATTTGGTATCATGTAGAATCTCCTTAATCACCTTTGTTTTCTGTATGACTTTATTAGTCGCTCACATCATTGTGGAGGAATTTTGCCCCATTCTTCTTCACTATGTTGCTCCAGTTTCTTGAGGTCTGCAGCATTCATTTCTTTATTCACAGCTCCCTCATGGTCTCATCACAGCATTTCAATCAGGCTGAGGTTTGGATTTTGACTGGGTTATGCAGCATCCTGACTTTATTTTTTTTCCCGGTCATTCTGTTGGAGAATTCCTGGTGCGCTTGGGTTCAAAACAGAAGGACAGATGGTTCGCAGCCGAGTGTGAAGCGGTGGGAATGAGAATCAGCACCTCCAAATCTGAGGCCATGGTCTTCAGCCGGAAAAGGGTGGAGTGCCCACTCCGGGTTAGGGACGAGTTCCTACCCCGAGTGGAGGAGTTTAAGTATCTCAGGGTCTTGTTCATGAGTGACGGGAGAAGGGAGTGGCCGGCTGCAGTGATGCGGACACTGTACCGGTCTGTTGTGTTGAAGAGAGAGATAAGTGTAAAAGTGAAGCTCTCAATTTACCGGTCGATCTACGTCTGTAGGGAACTCCCGAGGGCGAGGCCCCCGCGACCCGGCCCCGGATAAGCGGAAGAAGATGGATGGATGGTGCTGTGCATTGTGGCCACCAGTGTTGGCAAGTTACTTGAAAAAAGTAATCAGTAACTAATTACTGATTACTCCTCCAAAAAGTAATCCCGTTACTTTACTGATTACTTATTTTCAAAAGTTACTTGGTTACTTTTTAAAAACATGAAACACAACCTGAATATGTAATAACGCGACAGACCTTTTTCTATTTTTTCTGCATAATCCATCATATAAAATGTAATCAAATGAAAAAGTCTCTTTTTAAAAATTGTTTTATTAGTTTTAATCTTTTAACTTTATGCTTCAAGCAAAAATTAAATTATGCGCAACTGTGTTTGACTTGAAGAAATGTGTTTAACATTTAAACCTATTTTCTGCATATTCCAGCATATAAATATGTGCTTACATCATTATCTTGAGACGTTACTTGTAACGCGTTACTGCTCATCTCTGGTGCCCACACATTTGCACTTTGGCCCTGCCTGTCCACTGGACGTAGATCTGGAGCTCTCGTGTGTGTTTAGATGCAGCTTTGTGAATCTAATCTGTGCTGATGTTCTTATTAAAACGAAAAAAGCTTTCTCCTTCAGATTAATTGTACTGTCATTAACCTGAACCATTTACAGAGATCTCAGAGGTTTTGCTGTCAGTTTCCTGCCCTAAAAGAGTAAA
Organism: Oreochromis niloticus; assembly: GCF_001858045.2. Lineage (NCBI taxonomy): Eukaryota > Metazoa > Chordata > Actinopteri > Cichliformes > Cichlidae > Oreochromis > Oreochromis niloticus. The sequence continues at coordinate 980,859 of NC_031980.2, forward strand.
TATGATAAAACTGCAGCTTTCAAATATCAGTTTGATGATAAAACAATAAACAACATTTACAAGAGGCAACACTACATCAAAAATCCACAGTTTTCCACAATAACCCCCCAACCCTTCCACAAACACACCATTGTGTCGTGGCCAGTGGCGTTGGTGCCCCCCGGCACACAGTGAGTGGCCGTTTGACACCGTGTTCTTATGCAATCAGCTGAGGCATCAGAGCGCAACTAGCAAGAAGGCGTGAGGGACTGCTCGGTGCCAAAATGAGCGACCAGAGTGCTGCCTCTACATCTCACGAGGGAGTGAGATGAAGGCGAGGAGAGAACGAGAGCGGGAAATACTTGAGAGAGCCAGTAGATACAGTACACACACACTCATAGAGGCTTCTGTCACTGCAGTGTTACAGGAAGGCACCGAGGGGGGGGGGGCTGATATGGAAATAAAGGAGGAGGAAAGTGAGGACACAGGAGAAAAAAGAGACAGATAAATAGGATGGGAATCAAAGTGAATGACAAAGGAAAGGAGGGGAAGGAGGATAAAAATAGGAGGGGAAGGCAAGCATTCAAGAACGCGTGAGAAACGCCGCTCTCTGCAGCTCAGACCACGACGCCACGCTGCAGCATCACTCCCACTGTCCAGCAACACACTGCGTTTGATTTATGACCTCATTACAAGGTCGCAGTGTAGGTTAAAAAAAGGGAATTCATCTACTTACCACAGATACCTCTGGGTGCAGAGGGGGTCCACCCACGAGCTCTGCTCTCAGACTACAGACAGGATTCATTTTTTAAAATTCATTTTTTAGGGCACACTTCTCTTATTTATCTTACAGAATTATTGCTCTCTTTTGGTGCTATTCTGTGCACGGGAGGGTCTGAATCAGACGTATTGCTAATGCATAAAGAAACAAGAGGGCAGGGAGGAACTGTAGTCATAAAACAGACCGAGCTTTAAGATCCACTATAGAATTACGTGAGTCCTCAGGTTCTCATTCTGCATGCACAAAACGCTCCCATTGCTAATATCACATATCCCCGTAGAGAACTGCTTCTGCCAATTAGCAATATTTGAAGTCCAGTGCAGGCTGTCTGTTTGATAGACTAGGGCTCAGTGCAAGCTCAGCTCATGCGCTTCCATCTCAGTCAGATCCTGCAGAAACCTCCTGATTTAAAGGAGTAATCCAGTTACAGTGGATATCATTTGGGACAGTCAGAGCAGGTAGATTAGAAAAAAAATGATCGAGAGACTAAGTTAAGTATGAAGTATGAACCGATCCTCACACAATGAATTCTGCATTTTTCATTGTTTAACTGAGTTCTGACTTTCTTTAAACTTCAGCTGTATTTATCTCTCCTCATAATTACCTCCGCCGATGTCTTCAAGATCAACTCAATGATTTATTGGTGGAAAACTGACAAAAATCTTTGTAACTTGGAAACTATGATTTTTTATCCTCACACCTCCACATCGTTATTTTTTCCACAATAGGTTTTCTTCATCATTACATTTTAGCTGCTGGACACTCGATCAACATGTCACCTTAACTCAGATTTAAACACAGAGATCAAATCAGTCGCTTGCTTGGTCTTACTTCAGGGTTTGTCTGACCTTTCTCTACCACTTCCATTTAAATAACAAATTACTGCAGCTCAGTGAGTTTTAGTCACAAAGTTTAGGATCCCTTACATATGGCCGCATGTTTTTCTATTAATAAATCTCCACATGGTTCCCTTCCCTTCCTTTAAAGCAACACATCAACCAGCAGAGAATCATCTGGTGTCTCATGTTAACAGTTTATTGCATTCTGCACTGTTACAGCACTTAATTCTCACTAAGCCCTGTTACTGCAGAGCACTGTTCACCACACTTTACTGTTACACTGAGCCACTTCAGTGTCGTCTCATATTTGTTTTGATATCAATTCTGTTTTTGTTTTGTTGATTTTGAAATAATTAACTTAATATATATTTATATATTACCATTATTTGCTTATTTACATATGCCATTGGACTTGGAGCCTGCAGCACAATCATAACTGTTGCATGTTCAATGAACTTAGAGTCTCATGTGATCTGTTGGACCGCTCAGTCAGTTTCTGTCTTCAGAGCTTCAAGACAGCAATAAAATGACATTATGATGGAGTCAGTTTATGATAACACGATTAACTGTGATAAATGGGTGAAAACTGTAAATCTGTTGCTGTGTATGTACACGGAAATTCACATCAAACAAGATTTCACATTAGCTTTTTCATTCAGAGTCTCGGAGACTCAAAACATAACTCTAACAGTGTCATAGCTGCTGCAGAGTTATTTGCAAAATGTTCAGCAAGCTTGCTTTAAAATGGGAAAATAACCAGAATGCAGCCAGCTGGCAACCAGTTGAATTGAGTCTCCTTCTACAATTAGACAATGCTGCCAACAAGTTGCGTTCACTGACACAGACTGACTCACACTGATTTCAAAGTGTTGCCAATCTGTCAAATTAGGCATCTGCAAACTTGGTCATTCTACCTGAGAATGACTTCAGTCAGAGACAGGCTGCCTCCTATTTGATGAGCTGTGATCAGCAGTGGTCACCTGGAAGTCAAAGGTTTCACACACTCAACCTCTGGATGGCCACAAGGTTGCACAGCAAAAAGTCTTAGGTCAAATCCAGGCTGGTGCTTTTCATTGTGGAGGTTACATTTTCCCCTCATGCCTGTGTGGGTTTTTCTCTGGTGCTCTGGCTGCTCCTAGCAGCACCTCCCTGATGGACATTTATTCCTCCCGCTGCCTCAGCAGAGCAGCAAACATCACCAAGGACAGCTCCCACCCTGGCTTCAACATGTTCAGCCTGCTTCCCTCAGGGAAGCGCTACAGGTGCATCAGCACAAAGACCCACAGACTCAAAAACAGTTTCTTCCCCAAAGCCATAACCACCCTGAACTCACACATGCACCGATAACACAGGCCCCCCCCCAATTTTTTTCTTCCCACTTTCTCTATGAACCACCACTGTGCAATACCAAATTCTATGTGTACTAACCCAACTGTATAAACACAACACTATTTATTACATATTACTTTTTTAAAACCGGCTTGTATATTTGTACATTTTATATACATATATATATATATTTTTTTCCCTCTGTTAATACTGTTCATATGTATATAGTGCTGCAGAACTGATTGGTTGCTCCTTGCAAAGAAGAGAAGGTTTGAACGGCAGGTGGGTGGAGCTTGTGTGCTCAAAAACAAATATGGGGCTGGACCAAGATCCAAAATAGGGATTTGCACCATCTATGATGTCATATGAAGCAAAACATTACTAAATAAATGAAGTAGTTGAATTTTGACACCAGTAGAAACTTCATAATTGAATGTTGGGGAAGTCAGTCATGACTAATCGCCATGGAAAAACAAATTTGTTCAGTACTCGAGGCTATCCGGTTAGCTCAGAAACAATCATCACTTCCACAAAATATCCAATCAGCCTTTTATACATGCTATTAAAATAAACTGACCACGTGGTCTTTTTCACTGCTAACAACCACACATCTGCAAAAGTTGATTCTGTTCATCTGGACGTAGCGTTTTGTGGGAGAAACGTTTCGTCACTCATCCAAGTGACTTCTTCAGTCTCAGCTGACTGCAGGTTTCCCCAACCTTATAAACTGCCAGGACTCTGCAGTCTGTTCACACCTACAGGCCAGTGGACACTCTTTCAACGATGAGGATGTACACATCCTGGACAGGGAAGAACGCTGGTTTGAGGGCCGAGTCAAGGAGGCCATTTACGTGAAAAGGGAAAGACCACCTCTGAATCGAGGAGGGGGCCTAAGGGTACATCTGTCACCATCTTACAATGCTGTGATTGCAGCCATTCCCCAACTCTCTGTGAATGGGACTCATGGCCATTGATCAGTGTTCTTTGGTCAGTGATTGTTGATCAATGGTCATGAGAATTTGCATAATTAAGATTAAGGAACTGACCTCACAGCCCATTGTTCCTTCAGTGGGCTGGTTTCAGTCATTATGTAAATGTACTGTTTATAAGGTTTGGGGAAACCTGCAGTCAGCTGAGACTGAAGAAGTCACCTGGATGAGTGACGAAACGTTTCTCCCACAAAACGCTACGTCCAGATGAACAGATTCAACTTTTGGAGATTTACTTACCTGGATGATTGAGAATGCATCAAGACGTAACAGTCACACAACTCAGCTACTATTCACTCACTTTATAAGTATGTGTGGGGTTACCTTTGAATTTTAGTAGGCCTTCCTTATAATCGGACTTAAGAACCACACACACACACGGCAGGTATTAATATCTTGTGGGGACGTCTAATTGACATAATGCTTTCCCTAGCCCCTTACCTAAAACCTAACATGTGACTCTGTCACTAAAACCACTTTTGGAGTCTCAAAATTGTCTTCAAACTTGTGGAGAGCAGGATTTTGGTCCCCACAAGAATAGTAAACTTCCAATTTTTGACAATATCTTTTAAACAAAGCAAGAGTAAACTTGTAAATTTGTCAGGAGTAACACATGCTCCAGTCTGCTACAGCTGCCTCAAAACTGAAATTTCCCATCTGAGGCCAACAGTCCTCTTCTCTACGGCTTCTATCACAGACAGCAGACTCTCCTCTCTCAGTGACGCAGCAGCTGCTCAGTTTACCTGCTGCAGATGCTGTTCATGCTATAGCATGCTTTGAAAGCATATAGGATGGTGGAGAGAGAGACAGATGACAGAAGGAAGTGAAACGAGCCATTATCAGACATCAGAGAGAGAAAGCAGACGAGTAGAGGTGAGGTAAATGAAGTAAGAAACTTAAACGGGGAGGCAGATGGAGAAGGCGAGAGACAGCGAGTCAGACGGGAGGCTGAAAAATGTGAGAAAGAAGAGGAAGCGTGAGGGCTTCACTCCTCCTGGTCCAGCAAACGCAATCACATACTGAATTATAGCATTTATATATCTGTGAAAGTCTTGTGAGATGACCACAAACAAACATTATTGCACTCATTTAGCCACAAAGGAGCATTAAAAGTCTTATACAAGTAAAAGAAACTGATGCACTTGCGTCAGAGTGAGAGTTTTCAGTTATACAACTACCAATGAAAAAACTTGACATGTTTTCTTTTCTCTTTTCCTCTCAAGTCGTGCTCATATTTAATATAAAAGCTGATACAACTAACAATTTTGCAAAGAGATTCCAAAAACAAACCCCTCCGACTCCCTGCAGAGAGTGAGAGCTCAGGCCATTTCCAGCATGTCGTTCACTATCAAATGAAGGCTAAAACACCTGAAAAAACACCCTATGTGAGACAACACAAGCAGCCAGTCACATCCGCAATATTGACATTTTTAAGCAGGCACACTATACTCCGATCTTAGACCCTACGGATGTAGCCTGTTGGAGTTGGAAGCAGCCACGGTGCGGCACATTGGCCGTTATCATCTTGTATTTTGGGAATCTAAATTGACCATAATTGGATCACATGACCGTTAAGCTGATCTTGTCATGGTCTGTGTGAGCAGCTGGGTGTGTTGGGGAGAGCCTACATCCTCTCACCAAGTAAGCCACTCCATCCCAGTACCTCTGGCCCAATCCACGCACCCACTAACACCTTTTCTCTCTCTCCAGTGTGCCCCGCAAGCACCACGACACCAGTCACCGTTTATGTAACGTACCTCGGGCCGCCACGCTGGAATTTTCCACCGAGTATTATATTGTATATCAATCCACACCGAGCTTCTAGGTTTTGTTTCACCTTGTCAGTGACATGTTGTTGTAAATAAAAGCTTCTTCAGTTAAACTGTCCTGCCTCCACACTACAATCCTGCACTTGAGTCCAGTTCCGGTACAGGCCTCTGGCCCCCTTGACAGATCTAGCAACAAGTCACCGCCTTGCTGAGTCTCTGGTACAATCCTGTAACACTGGTAACACTTTATAGCGAAGCTCATGACTAAGGATGAAATTCCTCTGTAATTAAATGATATTTTATTTGAAGTTAAAATGTACTATTATGTATTATTATATTATGGAGTGGATTTTTTTTTTTTTACATTATTTAATATTCATTAAGTTCACGTGGATAATGGATATTCAGTTATTCAGTTCTGCTTTTTAACTGATGCTGTACTTAAAATGACTTCCAGTAAATTGTGTCTTTCTTGTAAAATACCCAGAAGTCAGACAAGGTTAAGCATCTCCATGATACGGCCTGTACCCCTGAAATCACACTTACGATGTAAAAGGGCATAATATTTGTTTTTCCGCAATAAAATTAATTATGCAGTGCTTAAGTGTACTTACAGTATAATTATTTCTTTGTTTTCTATAATAACCTGACTTGTTACTCCCTTATTCTAGTATACCTAACTTTAAGTATTTGTATGGAAATATATTTGCATTGTAATTTCAAATAAAACCCAATGAAATTTCATTTGATTACAGGGGAATTAGTTTGAATCCAAACAATACAATTAGTATAGTATAGTAAGTAAGTGCTACACCAAAAGAACCAGAAACAAAGGAACCATGCTTACATTGTCCATATTGTGGACGCATCTTACTGTAAATACCAAAAAGCAGTTTTAGTTTGATTTTGCAAAGCACCATTTGCTAATAATGGCTGCTCACCCAAAGCATGGCGTAGGATTAGAGTCAGGGTTGGCACATATGATGAGCTCAGAGGGTTAACCAAGTTATTTATCAAAGTCTTCCATTAAAAATGCTCCAAAAGACGCCAACACCAGACACGGTGCTAAGGTTGGGTTCGGTGACTGAGATTAGCTGAGGTGACCAGCATGAACTAGCAGACAGCTAGCAGCAGTGGCGTTAATCATGCGTGACTACAGCGTCGGATTCAGCCTGGGTGTGAAGCTTAAAATAACAGGTGGACAGGTTGAGTGAGACAAAGACCGGAGGTTTGAGCAGCTGATTATGTGTAATCTGGTATTTTGCAGTCTCTTCGGTCTTTCCTGGATCTGATCTGGTCCTTCGGGGGTTCAGCCGCTCCTCCACTGTGAGTTTGAACTCATGCATGAAGCTACAAGCTACAGACACAAAGGTGAAAGTGGATTTCTCTTTTAAGTCTAGGCGGATGCTGCTGCTTTGTAGTGATGACCTCAGCGTTTTGTGAGTTTAGATGCTTGCAGTTGAAAAAACAAATGAGAGGAGCTCTGACAACAGCTGGTGTTGTTTTCATGTACAGTAATGTTCAGAGAGGATCGCCACTGCGACACCGTGGGGAAATGCTCCGTCGAGAAGATGTTCTCTTCATTAACGCCAACAAAACGAGACGAGAGGAAGAGGTGAAAGCCAACTTCTTTTTTAGTAAATAATGAATATTCTCTGAAATATTCATAAAAGTCTGCATTTGAATTATGTAACGCGGCCTCTGTGAATCAAACGTCCCGGTCAGAGTCGGAGTCGCGTAAGGCTCAAGATGGAAGTCAAAGGCCTCCGGGCGTCGTCGTTACTTCTACTTAAAACAAAGAGCGTTCCCCGGCTCTAAATGGTGACAGCTGTTACTGCATAACATAAAAACTGTTAATTGCAATCCTCCGTCTCTGCTCGCTCTGCTGTTATTTTTCTTTCGCACACGCCCACATGCACTCATGCACACACAAAATGAGACAGGCGCCACTGATTGCCTTGAATTTTGCATGACTGACATGCAATCAGTGGCTGGATTTTCTTTGCTTACCCTGTGGCAGTTTGCAGTGTGGGCCTCGGCACTGTTTTTTTTAACCCCCCCATCCCACATAATTAGGCTTATGCTTTTCTTTGTGTGCTCTTGAATAGTTTTGCAGCTTGTGTTTTAATGTTCTCTGGGACATGGGAAATAATTCAGTCTTGCTTTTTAGTCAATCTAATCAAATTCCACAATGTTTTTGCTCTTTCTGAGGCCCAAAAGCACATTTACAATATACTGTGCATCGAAGAACTGCTGGTGGCAACCTGTGATTGAACTCACAAACTAAAGGAATGATTGGAGTTACTGTTGTCATCTGGATCACAGAGGATCCCTGACTGGCAGAGGATGATGCAGCACTCATGGCCGAGTATTGCTGCCCCACACCCAGTTTCAATACCCGAGGGAAGGGGAACGAAACAGTGTTTACCTACACTCTTGTTCCTTTGTGCAGTGCATACATCGGAGAGCACAGCACATGTGGCCCCACTATCCATTCAACCACTTTCCCAGACTTCAATTTGTGAGTGGAGATTGAGTGGTGGGGGGAATGCATGCATGCAGGAGCTTTAATGATTCAAGTGTCAGTGTGTTGAACTTAGTTAAAGAGTAGCCAGTGTGCAAAGAAAAACTTTGAAAGATCTTCACAAATCTTGGGGGAGTTACTGTTCGAGACTACCTAAAAAATTGCAATAACGTCTAGCTTAAAGTATAAAGAAATGAAGCGTGGCTGAGTTTTGCACAGTACTGTAGATGGTAAATGGTAAATGGCCTGCATTTGTATAGCGCTTTTCTAGTCCATAGGACCCCAAAGCGCTTTACACTACATTCAGTCATTCACCCATTCACACACTGGCGATAGCAAGCTACATTGTAGCCACAGCTGCCCTGGGGCGCACTGACAGAGGCGAGGCTGCCGGACACAGGCGCCACCGGGCCCTCTGACCACCACCAGTAGGCAAACATGGGGTTAGTATCTTGCCCAAGGATATTTAGCATGCAGCCAGGATGCAGCCTGGGATCGAACCACCGACCTTCTGATTAGTGGCTGACCTGCTCTGCCACCTGAGCTACAGCCAGATGACCATATCTGAATATCCCAGGATGCTTCAAACAAATTAGGAAGAAAGTTCAGAAAGACAGTTATTAACAGGGGTGCACATAAGTGGTCCGCAGGTGCGCATCTAAATAAAAGACGCGCACCAGATAAGAAGTTGCAACGTGTTTGCGTCCATATAAAAGGCGCTGTTTTTGTCCGCTAGAGTGGGACTTTCACGGCATATTCTGCACCACATCTCTGTGCGTTCATCATTTGTTTGAAGCCAGCTCACCTCCAGCAACCACTTTTCCGAGAATATGCGCTTCTTTTGCGGTTCGGACTCCTTCTGACATTTCTTTGGAGGTGGAGGAACACCAAAGTAATTGCTTAAAGGAGCTTCTTCGACATCTTTAAGAGTTCTGAACAAATGTCTGTCCTCTTCCAGAAAATCTTATGTATGCAAACGCGCGTTGCAACTTCTTATCTGGTGCGCGTCTTTTATTTTGACAGTGCATGCGCACCTGCGGACCACTTATGTGCACCCCTGGTTATACAAGTAAAAAGTCCCCAGTCCCTGAGATAGGAGCAAGACTCTCAGAACGAAAGAGGCACAAAATAATGATGAAAATATTTGTTTGAGGTTGCTTTGCATAATTTTGTTTTCTTGTTCCATTTCTTTCATTGTTTTTCAACCAAAGTTGATCTGAGAAAGTGAGGATAGTAAAAAAATAAGATAATAAATATAGCGACAACCACAACTCGCGGAACTACAGAGGCACGAGGAAACTGGAAGACAAACACTGGGGAAAGAATCAGCCCGATAACGGAGGAGGGGACAAAGACGAGGTCAAATACACCAGGGCAACTGAATACAGTTAGAGTAGAGCAGACAGGGTCAGGATAATGAAGGGGGCAAAACAACAAAATAAAGAGTGCTAGATTTAGCTGACTGATTTAGATTTAGATGAATTAACACGTAAATTCAGGTTGAGACAACTCTTCTCCTACTGTGCTTTTTATTCGTTGATTCAACAGTCCTTCGATACAAAACACAAACATGTAAATTCAACTTATCAAATGTACGGCGTCCACAAAGCAGCTCACAGACATGCTCTGTCAGCATGCTTCACAGGGCACTGCACCTGAAATGGTCCCACATTTATTCTCAGAAAGGAGAAAACACCTTTGAGCACAGAACGTGAATCACCAGCCTGTCTCTGGACGTTAAAGCTAAAGTTAAATAATGTGTTTGTGTTAGTCCCCGTAGGGAAATTACTCCTCTGCCTTTAACCCATTCACCCAGTGAAGCAGTGGGCAGCCACCAATGCAGCGCCCGGGGAGCAGTGTGTAGGGACGGTACCTTGCTCAGGGGTACCTCAGGGTAGCCGTTCAGTAACCCCGACCTTCCGATCATGGGGCAAGCACTCTACCTACTGAGCTATCCCTGCCCCCCTGGATAGTTATGTCATAAATATCCAGACTGAGAGCCACTTAAAAAGATAAAGGCCAGAACTTTGTTTTTGGCCTTTATCTTTTTATTTATTTTATACACACACATGTAAATCATCAAGGTGACGGTGTGAATGTTTCAGGTTTCTACTGAAATAAAACATCAAATGAAACCATCTCTCTCACAAACATATATATATACATCCTGGACTGACGGGGAACAGTAGCCTCACCTTTCCCACTGACAGGTGAGGCTACATTATATGTGCGTCCCTCCATCTGCAAATGCAACAAAAGCTAAAAAACAAAAGACTATGTTCATCATCACCTGCAGCATAACCTGGGAGCACCTGTATTTATTCCTGCTGACTTTATATTTGAAATGTTTACTCCAGGATAGTAAAATACTACAGAAGTACTACGTTAATATTAAAGATTCATCCGTAAATAAATCCATAAATTTGTTCAGTATTGAACAGCAGAAATTAGGTTTTCTTTTCGTAAGAATGTAAAAGGGAAAAAAAACAGCGGCGACAGCGCTGTAAACAACGGTAGATTTGTGCGTAACAAGCAAGCGAATAATGCAGAAAACAGATTTTTAGACGGGAAACTGTTCTTGAAGTACAGAGAGGGGGGGGGGAGCTAGCAAAACAGTAAAAGTCAGAGTTGTTGTTGTTTATGTGAAGCGTAGTTTGGATCTTCTTTTGCTGCTGGTTCGGTCAATATTGTTTGGAGAGAGATCAAACTAACAGCTTTAGAATCAGCGCAAAAAGGGCGTGAACACAAAGCGCGGACCCGCTGATCAGAATCAGCGAGCTGTCGGCTTTCAGCCCGACCGTGAGAAAGGCGACATCTCACTGATTCTGATCCGCGTGTAGCGCTGTGTGTTTACGTCTTTGTGCAGAATCCGTGTTCCTGCTCTCACTTACTGTCTTAGCTGTTTGGTGGTTGTTGAAATTTTGTGAGATTTCACCTGAGATTCTGGCATTTCGGGCAAAATAAATTTATATTAAAAAATCGATTCAGGATTTTAATGAATCGATTTTACGTTATCCAAGCCAGAATCGATTTTAATCGATAAATCGATTATAAAAACCCACCCCTAGTGAGAAGCACTGATATTTGGAAAGCTCCGGCAGTGACCAGCTGTTCCTGCACATATGTTGTAATCATTTCTAACTGTTTTCATTTGTGGACATGATGTCTCAGTGAAATTCATGGTTGCTGGTTTCCAAATCTCTTTTCCTTCCTTCCTGAAAACTAACACAGACGCTAACAGGATGTCCTGGTACTTACTCCTGGGATATTAGAAACTACTTCAAAGGTGATCCCACATCCACTGAGATGTTCTCTTCAGCAGGTTCTGGGCAAAACCCTGCAGCACAATCACACAACAACACATCAGCTCCAAAAGTTTGACTAACATTTGGTAACTTCTCTTAAATTCTGATTGAAGCGACGATCAATGATATGGCAGGATACTGCTGACAGACAAAAAAATCAGCTAGTAAATACATTGTTGAAGGGTACATAGTAACGGTTGCTAAGCAGTCACTAGGGGTGGGGACGATGGAACTGCCTGTGACGTAATCGGCTTGCCTTTGAACCTTTGAACTTCTGTTTGATGTCATCAGCCCCAAAACCCATAAATAAGACCAGAAACTGTCTCTGAAATAGCAAAGTTGGAACTTGCATTTTACAGGCTTTCAACGTGGTCGGTCCATTTCAGACGCGATCAACTCAAAACCGAACAGATAGTCATTTAACCCATTCTAACATACAAATATTAAAAATGGAAAACCCAAATATAGAGAACATTAAGAAACTGACAGCAGCACGTATGTGTCCTGTCATCAAATCCTTTTTAAAAAATTTGACAGATGAACACTGGCGTTCCATTAAATCAGGAAACCCTGACATAGCCACTAAGACTCTTCTGGCAGAGGCCATTATAGAGATCACTGAAATAGCTTCAAAGCATCTGGCTCAGTATGCCAACATTAAAGTGTCGGAAGAGGGTGTTTTGGACAACATGGGTACCGTACTTCCAGAGCCTTTGGCAGAAGCTTTGAAAACAAATGATCAGGGCCACAAGGTTAGCACTGAAAACTTAGGGCAGCTGCTTGCTAAAGAGATTGAACACTCAGCACAATCTGTTAACACCAAAACAAATTTATCTTCAGAAAGGGAGCACATAGTTCCTCCAAAACGCCTCAACAAAAAGATCAGCCATTTTGGTGGGAGAATGAGGAAACCTTTCGTCTCCATGATGAAGTTTCTCGGGATGAGCACTGACACCATTAGCAACACTGATTCAGAGGTGGAGACTGAAAGTTTAGATAGCCAAGAAAACAAAAGACTCATGGTAGGCTCCCGGCACAGCTTAAATACAGCAGCTCTGAAAAATTTGGAATCTGTCATCCAAAACGCTGTCGCTGAGTTTTTCCCAGTTTTGGACCAAACGAAAGATCCTGAGTCTAACAAGCCACAATCAGTAATAAGTGAAGAGAGTGAGCTAATTACAAAAGAGCTCACTCGTTCAATTCGGGCAGAGATTGAAAATTACCCAGAGAGTGATGAAGTTATCACTTCTCCATCATTTAAAGAGAAATTGAAGCAGTCGCTAAAAAACAATTCAGGTAAAATCAAAGCATTGTTTGCGAAGCTATTTGCAAAAGCAACAATTCTTCGCGCGGTCAAAAACATCAGGGCAACATTTCAGAACACGGGGAAAGACGAAAGCAGGGAATCAATGGAGCAGCTTGTTCATGATGTTGATTTTCTGCTTCAGACCGTAACAGAAGATGAAACCTGTGAGCTTCAACTATTCAAATACATTTCTACTGGCAAATGTATGGAGTTCACCGAGCAGCTCACAGAGATGCTCGACCACCATGCTTTACAGGGCGTGGCACTTGAAACTCTACCTGATCATTTCAGAAGAGCATACGTTAACAGAAAGGTCAAAGTATTCATGGCACTCATGAGATGGTGGTTATTCACCCAGGCTGAGAGCCATAGTCAGAGCATAATGCTCACAATACTTAGCACAGAGTCAGCGACAGAACCACAGTCAACAACAGAACCACAGTCAATCACAGAACCACAAACAATGACAGAACCACAGTCAACGACAGAACCACAGTCAATCACAGAACCACAGTCAATCACAGAACCACAGTCAATCACAGAAAGCATCCCAACGTCCCATCCAAAACCTGACCATGTTGTACCAGATGCTTCTGCACGTAAAGCTTACATTAAAATAATCCTTCACAAATTACGTAGCCGTATAGCTAAGAAATTAAACACCATGTGCACTTGTGGCTGCTCAGAGAACATCCACAGTTGGCTTCTGGAAGAAGTATGGGGTGAACTCCAGGATAGAGAACTTATTATAACTCCACAAAACCTTAAAAATCTTGAAAAGCACATTCTTAAAGACCTGCGCGATGTCTTTGGGAGTGTAGAAAGTGTTCAGGTTGCTCTGGAGTTACAGAAATCCACAGCTGTAAAACTCATTGCGACTAGCTTGATTGAACATCTGTCAAAACCGAAAAAGACGTCGTCTGCCGTTGTCAGGTTTTTCACTGCATTGGCCAAAGCCATCACCAAGCCGTTTAAACGCACAACTTGAAATGGTGGCTTTGAACATCAACTTAGTGTTCATCTCTTTCTTTCAGACCAATACCTAAATACGTCACATCAAAAATGTCGTAGCAAGAGAGAAATTTGATAAGAAGTGGATTCAAATCCCCCAACCGGTCTCGGCAGATGGCCGCCCCTCCCTGAGCCTGGTTCTGCCGCAGGTTTCCTCCCGTTGAAAGGGGTTTTTTCCTGCCCACTGCCGCCAAGTGCTTGCTCATAGGGGATCATCAGATTGTTGGGGTTTTCTCTCTTGCACTGTAGGGTCTTTATAATATAAAGCACTTTCAATCAGCTTTTGTTATTGGGTCCTATTTAAATACAATTGATTAGCAATTTGTTAAAAAATACCAAATCAATAAAACAAATTCAAAATTTTAACTTGTATTTCTATCTTTTTATTTAGCAGGCTAAATAATGCAATTCACTGAACTTCATCTTCTGTTTTCTTTTCAGATGCATAAAAAAGTCAAGTTAGACGTGCAATCTTATAAATATGAGGCAGTACTCAAGCTCTTAAGGTTACTTTGTTTATCAGCTGTTGATCAAGTCATTTCTTTGTGTGTGACAGAACAAATGTACTTTTAAATAACTCATGACCAAAACTAGGAAAATTTGGCATACACCATGAATTCATTTACTAGACGATGTAATTGATGGAAAAACTGTGACTATGTGAGGGTGGGAAGATCGATTAGCCAGGAGTAGCCTCAGTGTAGCTACAGAGTTCTGTCTGCAGGTACACTGAAATGTCATTAAAGAAGCATATAGAAATATTAATGTTTCTATACGTGTAAAATAAATTACAGTAATTGTAAAATAAAACGCAGGGTGGACCCAGAAGTTACCCAGATAAGCTTAAAGTCTTTCTTCATCGTATAGAGGCCTATGAAACAGGATTTTTGACTTATCCAGATAACTTCAGGGTTGATCCTGGGTTTTCAGACCCAGACCATTTTCAGGTCTGGGTCAGAGGCGCTGTTAGGTTCAGCTTCTCACTCTGACTTGATGAAAATATCCCTGTGTGCTCTTCCTTGGTGCAAATAGAAACTTTCACCCCCATCCTGCCATTTTAGGCATTGGTAGAGGATTTTTTCATCTGGCTCAAGCCAAGACTGTTTACATAACCTATCTGTAGGCGCCAGACGTCTGCTTTATATTTTTATTTACGATTGAGTTCATGTTTGTTTTATAATTCATAGATTCATTACATAAGTCATCAACTGGAAGCATTTCTTTTGGAAACCAGGAACACGCGTCAGCCATAGGCTCCTTTTTTGAACTTGGCATATTGGAAATGACCCTACACTATCCATGGGGGAAAAAGAAGATATGAAGAGAAACTATGATTTCTGGGGACTTCATATTCTGCCCTGGCAGCTTTATTTAAATCCCCATTATTTAAAGCTGTTAATTCAATAAAAAAAACCCACTTTTTGTAACCCTTCATCCTGTGAGGTTAAAGATTTTGACAGCAGTGGTCAAAACAGTCCTTCAGCTGAGCACGATGGACACCCATCCAGCTTCCCTGGTTTTCATAGGAACGGACTAAGAAATACTGTCTGCTGCAGTGCAGACTGCAGTTTACCCTTGACTGATTATTGTTCTAGGCTTTCCAAGCATGAATAACTGCTAGCTATCAAATGTCAACATCCATCTCCTTATGCTCATAAACTCTTGTTTTAGTTCAAGTTACATTTTGATTCTTCCTGCACTACAGCTCTCCAATAAGTACGTTGTTCTCAAATAGCCAGACAAAGTGAATTAAGCAAATTATTTTTCCACTTCTGAATATATTTTGTGTCCTGTCTCCCAATCCCTCTACATTAGACACAGTCCCTGACTTTATATCAGCGTGCCTTCCTTTTTTAGAAGCAGTCAATAGTTATCAAGACAAAGCTCCTGCTGCGCCGCCTGACTGCCAGGCGTCTGCAGCAAACTCCCCCTCCTCCCTCAGGAGGGAAAGCCTGGGAAGGAGAATCCCTTTGTGTGAACTGCAGAGCTGGAAGACACTCGGCTGGGCGGGATGACAAGCTGACTGCAGAGGTGAAAATGAGGAGAGATGGAGGAGGTGAAGGAGGAGGAGAGTGGTGCTTCTTCTCTTTCATCCCTTGCTCTTTGTCTCCCTGTGTTACTGCATCTCTCTCTCTTCTTTGATTGGTATGCAGAGCCAGGCCTGTTCGGTTCTGCAGTGTGAGTTTGTGAGTGCTGCTGCATGTCAGAGAGGGGGATCGCACTGCAGTGGCGGGTGGAGTGAGCACAGCTCACACACTTGCAGATACATACATACATCCTGTGCTGAACCAGGAAAGCCCCTTTTCAGCTGACTATGTCATGCCTCTCATGTTATTTAAATCTAAATTTGTATTTGCTTCTGTTTGCTCAAACAGAAATACGGCCTGCGGCTATCGATTACTAGAGTTTTATGGTAAATGTTCTGCTACAGTATGCCATCTTTTTTCTCATACAAAATACACAATGTCATGAAAAAAATTGTCTCGTACATTGCTGTTGTCTCTCTGCACACTAAGCAGGAGAGGCTATGTTAGAGATGCTAGTGAAGGGAGAAAATGAAGAAAATATAAACAGTCGGCTCTTGTAGTGGCAGTGCAGGATTGATCTGTCTTTGTTATGTATATGTACAGTGCATGCATTCACATTTACAAGCATGTAAACCTCTGTGCCGGGACTGTACCCTGCTTCTCTCTGCAACCCTGTCTGGTAAATAGCTAAGAGGAAGGAATGATAAATGGATAAACCAGAGGCGGAGAATTTGATAGGTAATCAGACAAGTTTTTTGTTTTGATTTGACAAAAAATACCATAAAAACGAAGGCTGCTGTCTCACCTCTGCAGAGTGAATGAGAAGGCGCTCACAAATTGGACCAATCAGGAACTACTTACGACCTCATCAGTTAAATACCTGAACTTTACAGACTTGTGCATTTGAAACAGAAGAAGCACAGAATTGGATTTTAAAGAAAGGAAAGACACAATGCTGTGGGAGTGGACCCACTGATAAATGGAAAGCTGCTCCTTAACATTGAGTTCTCTCTTTTTCCATAAGTCAGGCTCAACTGCTGCTTCATTGCTAATCAGCTGCTCTAATATCATACAGCAATAATGAATGAAAGACCCAACAGATTTAGCTCTGCTGCAATAACATAAAGACAACAATAATGTTTAAAAGCCTATAATCGAAGAAAAAGAGAGAAGGCCATTAGAAACAAGCCCCTCACAGACTGACTGGAGCGCCCAAACAAGCTCATTTATTCAAGTCTTCATTTAAGAATCATTTCCGGTGAAGCCACATGTATCACACACAGAAAGCTTCGTCTTTCAGGCCTTCCTCTCAACAAAGTCACTGACAACAGTGCTCAAATTCAAAGTCCCGGTCCTCATGTCTTTATTGAGCACCACTTTTTCTCTGATTTGGCTCGCTAAATATAATTTATGATGCCGCTGCGCTGACCAACGATTCTATTCTGAGGCGCTCTACACTGAAAAACAAATCACTGCATAGCCAATGCCAACAGCTTCACTCGGATTCTTCAAACATGAGTGAGAGTGGGGTCAGGAAGTACAGGGAAGATATTTCCCCAGATTTCCTGTATGCCCCACACCATCAACAAGGTTTCAGAAAAGCCACCTGCTTTAATCAACAGAGTGTAAAATTGAATTTGAAGCTGAAATTCAACTCATAAGTAAAATATATATATAAATAATGTTTAGTTCATTGTATAGTTTAGTTTATTGTTAGTTCAGAACATATGGCAGGACTTTTGTAATATAGTAACCAATGTTTGCATGATGTGTAATGCAGAGGGACTCCCTTTTCAGACCTCAGTGCTGCATCCACACATCTTTTATGTACAGTGAACGGGTCTGATTTAACCACCAGAAATCATGTCATCTGCAAAAAGCAGATATGATTATGAGCTCTCTAAGCCGGACATCTGGCTGTGCCTTAAGACCTTGTTCAAGAATATCACAAAAACAATCAGAGACAGGCGGCATGTGGTTATTACGGTAAATGAAATCAAATAATCTCTACATATTACCAAGTCATTTTTTAGGTTTATGGCATTATGTGAATATGTGTCCACTGGCCAGTACTTCAGTTAACATCATAATAAAACTGAAAGTTCTGTTTTTGGTGTGCCACCCCAATATTTCCAGTGGCCCCCATTATAAAAAACAGTCTGGAGGTGCCCATAGCCTGCTCATCTACAGCTGGAAACAGAATAAAAGCCCTGAAACAATCAGCTTCATCTATGGACATTTTATTGCAGCCTGTAATAACAGCACAGGCTGAGTGGAGTCAGCAGCTCAGAGTCACTTGAGAAAGATGTTGAGCTGAGCTGTTAAGTAGCTAAAATTATGAGGATTTCTTATTAGTGGCCTCCCGTTCCTACACTATTTAGGTGCGCTCGCGTCGGGGTGGATGATTGAGCCGCTTCACTGGTGTGGTAATGTCTCGCTCTGCAGCAGGGAGGTGGGAGAGACGGCGGCTCAACAATCTGTTCTCTACTGCACCGCAGAGAAGACTTCAATGGATTTTCTCTCCTGGCGCTGGTTGAACCCAATTACACTTGAAGCAATAAATCCTTAGCAATGCAATTTCCCCTCCAGAGGAGATGTGCCGGGCTTCCCCCCCTAACGCTCTCTGCTGCTGTCTCTTTGCTCTGCAACACACTCAAGCGGTCTCTGTCCACCTCTCTCTCCCTCCCTCGCACCTTCATGCTACACTCCTCTGTCTGTCACTCATTCTCCCCGTTTGATTTTTCTGTTTTCTCCCTCCTGTTTCTCTCCATCTTTATCCGTCCTTGGCTCCCTCTAATGCTTGTTCCATGCCCTTATTACATCATCCTCCCTGCGACCTTCCTCTCCGCCTCCTCCTTTTTGCCCTGAAGATGTTTTTTCCTCCCTACATATCATCATGTCACCTGTCTGAAGTATGTGCATCCTCACATGGGTAACTCCATGGATGCATGGATGCATTTAACCCAGTGGGGTCCAGTGAACCACCGATCCAGCGCCCAGGGAGTAGTATGTAGGGACGGTATGTTGCTCAGGGGTACCTCAGGGTAGCCTGAACCCCCAACCATCCAATCATGGGGTGAATGCGCTACCTACTGAGCTATCTCCTGGGCTGGGGTTTTTCCCTGTTATGATGATGAGGAATGTGGATGGCATGTGGAGTCCATCAGACATAGAGGGCATGCCAGGTTTCTTTGGCTGATGTAAAAGCAGGCTCGTTTAGAAGCTGTTCAGCTACAGATGTACCCGTGCTCAGAAGGACAAAAGGCAGAGTAAAAATGAACTGTACACACGACGTGTTACACATGATCTATGTTATCGTGTAGGTTTTACATATTGGACATATGACACATATTTGTGGCATATGACACAATTCACACATAACAATATTTCTTCATATTTATATATATATGATACAATACAATGAATTTATGTAAAATCAGAAAGCTATACAACCATATTATCACAGTATGCTGTTGTGAAGGTGGAGAGGCCAAACTATTATAAATCTGTTTTTTAGTGTTTAAAGTTGGGCGGACTCTGTTTTGGATCCTGCCTGACGCAGCCGTTAACAGCACTGCATCTTTCAGCAGCCCAAAACATCTGATATGTAGTTGGCATCAGTATACACAGCAAGTTTGGATTCTGTGTTTAAAGAGAACACAGACTCATTTTATGACTCCTACATGGCTATGATATTATGTGACTCTTATTAATTGCGCATACAGCTTTGAACCATCAGGGCCCGATCACTGGACTTCTAAAGTATCTGAGACTGTCAGCACCGGGCGTTAGCAGGGCATCTTGCCCATGCTGAAGTGCTGCAGAGGAAGCTAGGCCAATGCCTTGAGCTCTCTTTGTGATGGTACAGAACAATCCCATTGGGGATGGGATTAGTCTGCTATGAGGTAAGTATCAAAGTAACATCAGCGTGAATAAAAGGACTCAAAAATGTTTCAATACTGTGGCTGGACGGTGTATGTAGGTGGATAAATGCAGAGGCTTGTAAGAGTGCTGCTGCTGACATGTCATTGAAGCCTCGGTGTTGCTACTTCAAACAGCATTTGGAAGCTGCTTCTGGCCTGAGGCGAGAGCCTTGTTTTATTTCACTGATTACACTCTTCAGACGCACAACAGAAACCAGGAGGTTTTCTGAGTAACAGCGCTGAGAGAACAGCACCCTCTCTGGAAAGAAAGCCATAATGAGCTGTTTGATTTTGCTCATAAAATAAAGCCATTATGAATTAGGAACCAGCAGGGAAGGGACATGAATATAACTGATCTGACATTCAGAGGAGATACGCAGATGTTAGTCATTTGGTTTGTACTGTCATGCAAATGACATATATTGTTTTTTCAGTAAATCTTATTTTGGTAAACTTCTCAGTGACTAGTTTGAAGGTTTAAAGATAAAAAAAAAATCTCTAAACCATGGATATGGTTTATTCCAGTTTGTTCTGGTGGGAACTACACATGGTTTTTGAGCAGTGTGCATATGAGAACACACATGATACATAACACACATAAGCAGACCTAAGCTGTAGCTACATAATCAGGTCAGGATCTGAATACTCCAGGCGTGTGAACAACCCTTCCTTCAGCCTGTGTTTAAGTAGAGAAGAGTGTATATTTACTCTGAGCATGCACCACTATTTCATTTTTCAAGCTCAGCATAATTGTTAGCTGTGCACCTGCAGTGGCCACATTTCTGTTCTTTTTAGATTCGGCAGAAAAGCTACGGAAACATTTGGATCAAAATCTGGAAAACTGTTGAGGTCTACACTCTCACAAGTTCACGCTAAACTGCGTATGGCCACAACCTTGTAGATTTGAAAGAGGAACTCCTCCACAAACAGTGATGTGGTTGTTGCTGTAGAACAGAGGCTTATAATGTGACATATGTACTGTCGGTGCTTGTTAGCTCTGCACAACACTCTCAGCCTTGTTTGGACCCAAACGAGGCCCTCTAATACCCAGCAGCCCAAATTTAGTTTAATGAAACCTGACCTCTCTGGAGGGGAAATAGCCTTCAAAAATATCCATCCACGCTTATCCTTTTCAGGGTCGCGGGGGGGCACTGGAGCCCATCCCAGCTGTCATAGGACGAGAGGCGGGGTACACCCTGGGCAGGTCGCCAGTCTGTCGCAGGGCTAACACACAGAGACAGACAACCATTCGCACTCATATTCACACCTATGGGCAATTTGGACTGATCAATTAACCTATCCCCACTAAGTGCATGTCTTTGGACGGTGGGAGGAAGCTGGAGTACCCGGGGAGAACCCACCCACGGGAGACCATGCAAACTCCACACAGAAAGACCCCGGTCTGATGGTGGAATTGAACCTTCTCGCTGTGTATCAACAGTGCTAACCACTGTGCCACCGAGCCTTCAAAAACAGGTTCTGGAATTTAAAACACTGAGAGGCAGTGAGTATGGTCACGCAGAGGTTGAGCGTGAGTAAGCTTGTATCTCTGTTACTCAATGCCTCCACCTCAGGTTTTTCACACACAGATCTGTTGGGGTTGTATCAGGAAGGCCATCCAGTATAAAAATCTGCCAAATCAAGACTAAGAAACTGTGGCAACCCAGCCAAAAGTAGTGGGTGGGAACTTTCATTTATTCAGTCTCCTTTCGAGGCACCGAGGAGGCAAGTTCTGTAGGTCTGATCTCTTTCAAATCTGCTCCCAGACCCTGAGGAGAAGGCCAGTTTATGAGGGACTGACAGAAAGACCTGATCCAGCTTTGCTCCCCACTGCAAAAAATTTCATCTGAAATCCCGTCACAGCAAAACTCCAGCTCCAGCTGTCTGTAGGTGTTTGGATATTGGCTGCTTTTTCACCCATTTTCAGAGGAAGGTTTTTTGTTTGCTAAGCCTCTAACACTGACCCACAGTGTGAATCATTCAAACATAAAAAAGGCACCTACTCGAGGGATGAACCCAAGTTTTGTCTACACATAACAGACAGCTTAGCAAAGAACTGGTTTTAAATTGTATCGTTAGTTGCTCTGTCACAAGCAATGTCACATGGTCTCCTCCATGTCCATGTCCAGAGTCCTCAGAGGTAGAAACAGACCAGCTGGAGTCCAACTCTGACTCATCTCAAAGTGAGTGGAGAGGAGATGGTTGAAGCAGTGACACGATGGAGTTCTTCATCCCCGTATCTCCATCTCCCACAAAAACTGCAACACTCTGCCAGCCAGAGGTTTGATCCTGGGACCTCCACACCATGCCCACCAGCTATGCACTGCTGCTGATGGATGAAACCCTGCAGCAAACTGTAGCCACGACCAACCTGCATGGGAAACATGCAGGTTGGTCGTGGCTTATATGGACACACAGGAACTGCAGGGTTATGTATAGATGCTCCTACATGCAAAGACCAGAGTCTGTCCACTTCCAGCCTCTGCACCACCTCCAGAAACTTTAACTATTATTGGATATTTATAGTTAAGGCTGAAGTAGTTTTAAAAGACCGTGTCATTCACAGTGGAAAAAGTATTACTATATAATATTAATATAATTAAAATAATATAATATTACTACAAAAACATTAAGGACCTTCATCTCTAATGTAACCCCCGCCCCGCCCCGAGGGGAGTTTCTCTGAGACAGAGGAGCAACGAACAGGAACGACTCTGCAGCATCGGCCCGAGTTCCTTAAGATACGCCTGTGAATATTTAATGGAGCTGCTTTTGAAAGCCTATTTTTATCGGCTTGGCTCAATAATTCAAAGCACACTCCTCCTGTTCTTATCTGCAGCACTGTGTGTGGGTGTGTCGCTGTGCTGCACATGCATGTTTGTCTTGTGTGTTCTGTTGTGGCACTGTGGTATTTTGTGAACCGTGTGACAGCGAAGCAGATAGAGAGAAAGGAAACACTTTGTTGTGGTCTGCGTCAGTCGCTCGGTAATTCGTCTGCCCCCATGCTGGGCTATCAAAGACGCCCAGCCGAGGACATAATTTCAACATTCCTGTGCCTCTGACCAGTTTTTCATCCTATCAAACTCTGTGGGGAGTTTGGGGATCTGTAAGCTTCAGAATATTTCCAGCAACAACTGAGATGAGAGCGAAAGCATAACGAGAAACAGTCAAATTTTCCCACAGCTTGGAAGTCCTATTTCCTGTACTCAGTTTCCCCTCAAGTCTGAAATCTCATCATGAAAAAGGTCTGTGTTTGAATAATAAAAGCTTAATCAAGCTCAGACGCAGCCAAACACCCAGCACTTGACCTACAATCAAACAGCCAAGTGTGCAATCAGAGAGCTCGCCATTTTTATTTCTTTATTTCTTTTTTACATTTATATCACCGCATCTAATCAGGACAGGTTTGGATAGGGAGTCCTTTCTGAATGTGCCGACCTTCCAGCGTTGCCACAGAGCAGATTTCAGTTGATTTAATTAGACGCAATTATGACAGCCTTGAGTCCAGTGAAGAGAAACGATGCAAGGACGTTAGACATCCCAACAAGGCCTGCGGGCTTTGTCATTTGGCGGGGTAATAATTTGTTTGAGGACAGAATGGAAGTATAACCGCTTCTCCTGCATGCATATCCACACACAACAGTAGCAGCTCAGTTCTCAATGCAACAGACATTCTGTGAAATGACCTTAACGTATTCATTTCCAGCAGACATGTGGAAAAAATCTTCCTTGACGTTGTGGCAGTCAGACCTGCAGCTCCTAGTCCAGCTTTCCTAGTGTCTTCCTGCATCTTGTTAAGTCTGTCTCCGTGTAAAGGTTTTTCCTTTTTATGTTATTTCCTGTTTTAACTTCCCCTGACTCTTTTTGTTGTTTCCCAGCTGTTCCCACACCATACCGCAGTGTATTCTGTGTGTGTTTGTAACTGTTGTCTTTCTGTTGTTGTGTGGTGCTCCTGTTTTCCCAGTGTGCTCTCTGTCTGTTAAAGTCTCCCAGCACTTTCCCCCAACCAGTCATGGCAAATGCCCCTCCCTAAGGCTTTGCAGGAGGTTTCTTCCTGTTAAAAGGATGTTTTTCCTTCCCACTGTCACCAGGTGCTTGCCCATAGGGGCTTGTATGATTACTGACATTTCTCTGTATTACTGTGGAGTCTTTACCTTACAATAAAAAAAACACTTTACAGTGATTGCTGTTGTTGTTGTGGTGCGCAACATGAAAAAAAATTGCATCTGGATGGGGCTTTCTTTGTGGGGTTTGCATGTTCTCCCTGTGTCTGTGTGGGCTATTTGAGCACTCCAGCGTCCCAAAGTCCAGAGACATGCAGCTAGCAGAGTTTGGTTAAACAGTGTGAATGTGAATGTCTCTCTGTGTTAGCTCTGCAGCAGTCTGGAAGATTGTCCAGGGTGTATCCAGCTGGGATAACTGGGCAGTGGGCGCTCCAGACCTTTGAGACTGAATTGGATAAGACAATGGATGCAGTTTTAAATTCTTCAAAATTAAAACTGAATTCCTTAAAACTGCACTCAGGTTTGGTAGCAAGATCTCACTTATGGAATATTTTGATTCATTTTTGCAAGTCTTTTTCGTACCTGATTCCTTTTGTTCAGTCTGGTCTGTGTTTGCTTTCTTCACATCAGTGTTCTTCCTTTAGCTGCATATGTTTGTTTTTTTATTAGGCAGCCAGGCTTGTCTCCTATAACTTCACAACTTTCTCCAGGACAATCCTGGAGGGAAACATATCTGTTCATAGAGAGAAATGGGGCTGTTTTCGGATGCTTGTTGGTAAAATCTGGCTTTACAAAGACTTTGATTCACTAACGTGTACACGCAGGTAGGAATAGGCTCATGTTGGTGACTGAGGGCCACTGTTGAGAGCTTTTTGAGAATGATTTGAATGCACATCAGATTGCTTCTATGAGCAGTTAATTGAGAAACCAGGTTATAATTCAAATATATTTATCTTCTGATGGAATCATGCCAACACAGCATGCTGCACCGGCTCCCTCCATCTCTCGTTATGTAATAATTTTTTTTTCTCATTCTTATTTTAGTCGTTCGTGTTAGTTTCTGGGGGGGATGATTATAATTCACTTACCAGATTCCTTCTGTCAGAGCCTGATGGAGCTCTGTGCCATATAATAAACCTCCTCGTGTTTTCATCCATGTGTGTACCCTTTGGTAATTGTACACATGAAGTAAAAGGTACATGTGCAGTCATAGCCTCCACGCATGAATTTGCATACATATAGCCTTGTCTAATTAATGTGTGTGTGTATGCAAGCTCCTTTTCAAACAGGCTCTTATGGAGACAGATGGCTCAGGTGCCCCCCACGCCCATGTTCGAGCTGCACTCCTGCCGGTGCATTGCGTCGCTCTCTGCGTGTGTGTTCTGTTGCGGGTGTGTTCCTCCCTGCGTGCGTGTGCCACGGCAGTGTCAGTCTCCACAGCGACCGGGATTGGTGCTGCGGCCCCTGATGGTATCAGAGAGAGGAGCGCCAGCAGACAGAGCCTGGAATCACTGGGGAACACCCCCCCAGACAATGCTCAGGCGAATAGAAGGCACTTTGTGTTTTATGGCTTTTTCAATGGCGGACTGATTCACCCACTGACTCACTGCTTCCTTTACTGCCTAATCAAAAACACTTTAATCTTCCTGAGGGTGCACTGTGTACATAATGGAAGAACATTACATTGGAATCGATAATTTGGTCCAATGTGACATGCAGTGCAAATGAAATTCTTCCTGCTTTTAGATCATGAATGCTCCACCACCTGGGTCTGGGTGCAGTTTCCCCCTCCAGGGGCAAGGGTACCCAGACCCGGGGCTTAGAGTACGCTTGGGGAGTGTGATTGTGTGTACAGTGTCTCTCTATGTCTGTCTCCACGTTGGTTGAGTGTGGAGTAATTGCATATGAGAGGATGAGGGTGGGAATGGATGTTTGTATCTGTGTGTGCCTGTATGTCTGTGTCTATATGTCAGGTTGGGTATCAGACCCCACCTCTCTGGGGACATCTCAGACCCTCCAAGGTATGGAGGCCTATCTCCCCCCACCACTTCCCCTGCCGGTGGCGGACGCTCTCAGACATCGGTGCGTTGGTGGTTCTTTGTGTCCGGGGATGGGCGTCCAGGTACACACCGGCTCACTCCTTGGTGGCTGCTTATCGGGGCCTGGAGCCTGGGGCTCGCTCGGGCTACTTCGGGGTGGGGTGCCCTCAGCCTCTCGGCCTGGGGCTCAGTCACTCAGGCACAGCTGGCGGAGCTCACGGGCACGTCACTGCAACCCCCCCCCCCTGGCTTCTGCTCCGCGGCTGCTGAGTGACCCCTCATCTGGGACTCTCCTCAGCTCTTTCTGGGACAGTGACGCGGCTGCCCCTCTGTTGGTCTTCCTTGGTCTCTTGTGTTCTGGGGGCCTCTGGATGTCTGGAGCCTGGATCTCCTCCATACCTGCTTCATGCCCTGGAGGACGGGGCTGTGGCCCCCCCACACCCTCTAGCAGATCATTACATGAAGGAACCTTTTAAATACAAGCGCGCTCATGCTCACAGGTGTACACACGGGTGCTCACACACACAAACTACACCCTTTTTGGCTCCTACCTCAAAGCACACTGTGCGCTGTCGATCTTACGTGCTGCACAATAATGTTTAATATTTAGTATTTACTGTCATATTCACATAGATCATTGTGATGTTGTTTATTCTATTGCTCTCATTTTCTTCTGCTTGTTTTCTTTTTTCTTTCCCAACAGGTGATCCAGATGATCGATATATGTATTTTTTGTCTGCTTATTCTGTTGGTTTTTGTTTTTTGCCCTTTTCCCCGTCCCTCTTCTCAGCTGTTTTTCTTTCCCCCAGTCAAGTCTGTCCCGTATTTAACAAGTGAAAATAAAATAAACAATAAAAGGTGAATCAAATAGACGAATACGGCGAGGCTGGGATGGTCCATTTGGTAAAGTAAATCCGTTGGGCATCTTTCTTTGCCTTTAGACAATAATTCTGATGGCAGAAGAGCCAAACGGGACAGGCAAAAAAAAAAAAAAAAAGATCATGAATGCTCAATATACACGCATCTGTTACAGCACGTCACCCGGACCGCCGTCTTTTCACTTTTTATCCTCTTCAGGGCTGCCCTCTCTCCATCCTTAATAATCCTCTGCACTCCATCGTCCTCCTCTCTCTCTCATTCCTTCATTCATCAGCACCTCGCACCACCTCCTCAACACAAATTAATACACTTCCATCTGTATCACCCTAACCTGCTGCACATCCTTTCCAGCTTTTTCTTTCTGCCAACACAAGTCTTTTCTCTTTCCTGAGTATCCAGCTTTACATACAACTCACTATAATCCTTTTTCTTTGCGTCTCTGCCGTGTGCCTCGGCTCAGAGAATCTCACTTTGTTCTTCTTAACTTCTTCCTTTGAAGACGTTCTTGCTCCTCGTTCCACCACCAAGCCTCCTTTTCTTCTTCTCTCTGTCCGGAGGATTCACCAAATACCTTCTTGGTACTTTCCAGCATGACTTCAGCTGTACTTTTCCAGTCATCTGGTGTCTGCTTGTTTTGTGATTGTCAGTGTGGATAACGGGGGTGTTTTCTTTGATTTTGCATAGCCTCATTAAATGTAAGTGTTAGTTTTTGTGCTGATTCTGATGGGGTCTGGAGGTGAAGTGTCCTACATGTGACTGATTTTTACATAGAATTAAATGTCAAATATAAAACCTCAAATACAAACGCAAAGGAAATTGTGGTTGTAGGTTTTGCATAAGACACGTTTGTTATTTGACAGATATGTGTAAATACATTTACGTTTTTCCTGTGTTTACCATCATGTCAGAATAGCAAAGGCTTCACACGCTGTGTGTAGTGTCGAGGTAGTTTGTTAGCATCTGTGCTCGTTGCTAATATAAGTCAACTGTACCGAGATCCTTGAACTGTCAAATGAATGAGTCATCACTCAAACAGAGTAAAAGCCTGTTTTAAACATAACACTGTTACATTTGCCTGTTTATTTAAATTGAAGTCCCAGTCAGTATTAGAGGATACATGGTAATAACAGCACTTTCAGACAGCTTAATTTAGGTTTATTTGTATCATAGGAGTTTGCCCTAACCACAAAGAAAGCATTTTTAAAAGCAGTGAATCATATTTTAATTGTTACAGTTTCTTTTATTTAACTCGCCACCGTCCACTTCCCTGTTTAGTCGTGTTCGAAACACCCAAACTGCTATTTTTCTCAACACAATGCCGAGCACGTTAAACACAACGCCCACCTCAACGCACAGATGGGATTCAACATGACTGTGTGTCGTGTCTCCTTTGAAGCTGCTGTGATTGTCATGGAGTACTGCAGCATGTGTGTGGGACGGCCGATGGCGCCACAGATCTCCCGTGTGTCGGAAAGCTGGTGCACCTGAAAACCCCAGCTTCGCCGAGCAAGCTGATTGCAGGTGGCTCGTTGTCCAGTCAGAAGACTTACTTTGTGTTTTCAGGCAGAAAAACAAATCCTTCAGTTTTGCAAAGCTTTAAGTCCACTGAGGGAAGGAAAAGCAACATCTGTAAATCCTCGGTTATTCCTGATGTCAAAACTGCTTTTACCCAATCAGTCTGTTATTATAGCCTGTTTGCCCCAGAGCCATTCTACTTGTTGGAGACAAATGTGACGCCGAGGCTCGGCGCTGAAACGTTTTTAAACCATTTACAACAATTTCAAATGAAACTCTCTTCACAGTGACAGGATGTCTCCCATTCAGTGGCAGCAGAAATATGAATGTGCTTTTTTCCTGAGGCACTGGCCTGAATGGAAGAGTGGAAAGCTCCGTGGCACAGTCTTATGTAACCGCACTGATGCTGCTGTATTATTATTCTCTGCCGTGCAGTCACTTCTGCTCTCCGCCTCAAAACCATCAAACAGTCTCTTCCTCCTCCTCTCTCCTTCTTGTTTTCTTTTTTACCTCTTCCACTCATTAACCACCTCAATCAGATTCGCTCTAATTTCTTTTTCTAGTTATCTTTTTATGTCTGCCAATTGCACTTTCTCACCTTTTCTCCAACTCATTTACTCCTTCTTTCGTTCCTTTTATTAACGTGATGGCGCTGGTGTGTGTTTCTCAAACAATATTTCATGCTGTGATCTAAGCCCTTCTATTTCAAATGCCAACTCCTACAAAGCTGGGTGTCATTACACCTGGATGAGACAGCTTGATGGGTACACTGTAAACTCTGTAGGCAATCACTGGCAGCGGGCTCGTTCTTCTGCAGGTCAGCATTAGAATTCAGCTTGCATGGCTTGTTGGTGCTACATGATTCACTTGCTGCTTTGCTCACTTGGCTACTTGTTCACTTTCCCACTCACCCGCCCACTTGCTTCCTTTCCCAATCGCTTAGTTGCCTTGCTCGCTCACTTGTTAAGTCATTCACTTAGTAACTCATTCACTCGCCTAAACACTTATTTCACACATCTCCGTCTCTAATTGCATCATTCGCTTCAGTAAATTCTAAAATCTGCACTTCAAAAACATGATGTGTCAGTTTTGATGTTTCATGGCTTGTTTTCCTGTTGCTAACAAATTCAGGTGAAGTTACATCATGGACTCACGTCATCTTTGCCCCCCTCCTCCAAGTTTCTCATTTACATGATAATCTGCTGGCTCTCCTTTATCATTATTAATAAAAATGGACTTCTTCATGCTTAGATCATTTACATTAAAACATTTGTTTTTGTGCAAAAGTATCCCAGCACTCCTAAATTCTTCTTATTTTGCTGTCATGGAGATTTTTTTTTGCATATTTCTTCAAAGTGGCCTCGAGCAATAGTTCTCTGGGCTTTTTGAAGGTCTTTCAAAGGTTTTTTTAACACACTTGTGATGGTCCTGGGTCATCTGACCCAGCGTTTTGAGTTTTCTTGTATTTTTTGTCATTTTGTATTATGATTTGTGATGTTTAAGTCAACTTTGTTCATCTAGAGTTTATTCGAGTGTCTTTGCCCTCTGTGTCTCTTTCTGTGTGTCTGTGTTTTATATTTGTCGTGAGTTCTTGTGTCGTGCTTCCCTCCTCGTGTTTCATTCTCTTCCCCCCGCCTGTCATGTCATCCATGTTTCCCCAGTCGTGTCTCTGTGTCTGTCTGCATCTCTGCGCATGTGTTCCTGTTACTTCCTGTTTTACTTTGGTAGTCTCCTGTCAGTGTGCGCCATGTTCTGTTTAGCTTCTCTTACTCTGAAGCTACCTCGTCTCATGTGTTATGTTTAGCTTTGCGTGCTCTGTTTCGCTGTGTTCCCCATGTGTTTCCTGTTCCCTCATCATTCCCTGTGTATTTTAGCCCTTTGTTTTCTTCTGTCTTCTCTACACAAGTAGAGTACTGTCAGATTACCCTGCACTACCATCCGGAAAGATGGTAACAACTTATTGGCAACAACTTCATTTTTCAGCACAACAATGATCCCAAACACACAGTCAATGCAGTAAAAGCACAGAAAGATAAAAGCAAATAATGCAACAGTATGAGTCATGGATTGGCCTCCCCACAGCCTGCACATCCATATTATTGAAGCATTGTGGGATCATCTTGACAGAGAACCTACATACTGTATTAGCATGTCTGTTTGCACACGTGTCAATTAATTACTGCACCTATTTCCTATTTTCCCGGCAAAATCTAGAGAAATAAGAGGATGTTAAATGAAAACATCTCATGACAACCAAAACAACTGCTGTTGAGCTCTTTATATATACAGATGGAGTGGATTACAGCGGCATATCCTCAGAACACTTCCTGCCTCCTCCTCCATTTCCAAGCATGAAACACCTGCTAATAACATGAAAGCCACTAATGCCACTGAATAATCTTATAATGTCCAACACCACTGGGTGAAAACCGGATTTGACCAGTAGTAATGTAACTCAGTACAGTTAGGCACCTCTACATTGCCTATATTCTGTAAGTAAATATGTATAAATATACTGTTTGTTTTAACCTTTATTTTACTAACGTGTTATTTTGTAGATGATTATTAAACATTCAGATTTCTGGTAGACCAGCCTGTCTGTGCAACCTCATTTTAAATAACTGTCACGGCGAGGGGGATCAGCAGGCCGCTGACTAGTAGCTCTCTCTCTCTACAATACAATACAACTTTATTTGTATAGCACGTTTAAAAGACCAACGGTACACCAAAGTGCTTTACAATAAAAACAGGAAAATTAAGACAATAAATAAAAGACTATTAACAAAGTACCACATATGTCATCAGGTTAAGGGCACTAATTATACAGCAATAGAAGGGAATATAAGAACAAAGTTACTAAGAACAGATATAGCTAAAAGATAAAATACATAAATAAGAAATAGAACCAAATATAAAATAGGGACACTAACTAGATGGAAAAGCTATGTTGAATAAATGAGTTTTTAAACGGGATTTAAAGGATAAAACGGAGTCTGACGCACGGATAGCGATAGGAAGGTTATTCCACAGATTCGGTGCAACCAGGGCAAAAGCACGGTCACCCCTAGATTTAAGTCTAGATCTAGGCTGAGCCAAGAGTAATTGGGCTGAAGACCTGAGGGCTCACCCAGGGACATATAGACTAAGAAGATCGACAAGATAACGAGGGGCTAAATTATTTAAAATTTTAAAGGTGAGCAACAATATTTTAAATTCAATGCGATATTTTATGGGTAACCAATGCAAATCAGTAAGAACAGGGGTGATAGAGGCATGCTTTCTAGTGCCAGTCAGGAGGCGAGCCGCGACCCTCTCTCTCGCTCTCGCTCTCTCGCCAGGGCGGAACTCACTGCGGGTTCACGCCCTCGGCCCACGCCCCTCTGAAGAGGAAACACCTGGGCCTCATCAGTGCAGCCAGCATTTAAGCCAGGGAGTGGCTTCGACTCATCGCTGGATCGTTGTGTGTGACTCGCGTCAGTGCAGCCTAGCTCTGAGCAAGTTCTCTTTCGTTTCCCTGCGCAAACCCTCTAACGTGTGCTTCTTCTGTACATAGATCCCCTGGACCCGACCCTGTATTCCCTGAGTGGATTCCCGTTTGACCAAACGCTTGATTAGAAACCATATTTTCCATTTCTATTCTTAGCAGGTCTTTCATGGTTGGAAACTGAGGGAGAGCTGGGAATATTCAGTTGAATACGATTATGGAAGTTAACCGATGTGATACTTCATGCCTGAATAGATATCATCGTCACTGTTTTAGTCAAATCGGCAAATGCAATCCGGCACTGCGCTGCACACACACCAACGCTGCTTTAATTTGATCTAAAAGGTGTGGCTCCACATCTGAATCACAGGATGGTGCCACTTTAACAAGCTGGCGAAGCAGCAGCTCTGTGTTTGCAGTGTTTGGGTTTGTATTTCAGTTAAAACCAGAAACACAGCAGTGAGGCCGGGACTAAAGATATAATCCCAGAGCTGCACTGATAGGACTGTGGAAATGTTCGATTATGGGGGAAAAGATGCATTTTCTTTCTATTCTGATGTTTTATGTATGAGAATGTGTCAATGGAAAATTGTACTTAGTAGTCAGTATAAGCTTTTAATGATATAAGTCTACATATGATAGAATACTGTATGTTGACATTTTGATGATTTAGACTGTTGTTCACTACAAGACTTGTTCTGTTTTATAAATTTCTTCCCACAGCGATAATAAGAGCTGAGAAGCAGTTTCACCCCCTCACAGGAAGAGGAGAGCTGAACGCTCTTATCTCCACTCCCTAACAAGAAGAGGGGCCGCTTTCTTCTGAATCTCTCTCACACACACACACACACACACACACACACACACACACACACACACACACACACACACACACACACACACACACACACACACACACACACACACACCACACACACACACACACACACACACACACACACACACACACACACACACACACACACACACACACACACACCACACACACACACACACACACACACACACACACACACACACACACACACACACACACACACACACACACTTCTCTGTCTACGAACAGACGTATTCACTATTGTATTACCTTTGTTTAAATAAAGACCGTGTGTGTGTGTTTCTACCATCAGATTCTCAGCTGAAAAAGTGTCTAAGAATAAATCTCATGACAGGATGTAATGAAAAAAATATTCTGGTCATCACCTTTTTTTTTTTTTTTTTAAAAAAAAAGCGGTTTAAACAAATTGTTTGGAAACTGTGTTTGTTTTAAACTAACACACTGCTGAATGCTGCAGACCAGCAAACTGCCCAAACCTCGGCTCACACTGACTGATGATCAGTTCATCAAATGTCCAAAAGTTGAATCTGTTCATCTGGACGTAGCGTTTTGTGGGAGAAACGTTTCGTCACTCATCCAAGTGACTTCTTCAGTCTCAGCTGACTGCAGGTTTCCCCAAACCTTATAAACAGGACATTTGCATAATGACTGAAACCAGCCCACTGAGGGAACAATGGGCTGTGAGGTCAGTTCCTTAATCATAATTATGCAAATTCTCATGACCATTGATCAAAAAACACTGATCAATGGCCATGAGTCCCATTCACAGAGTTGGGGAATGGCTGCAATCACAGCATTGTAAGATGGTGACAGATGTACCCTTAGGCCCCCTCCTCGATTCAGAGATGGTCTTTCCCTTTTCACGTAAAAGGCCTCCTTGACTCCGCCCTCAAACCAGTGTTCCTACACATCCTGGACAGGAAGGTTGTAGCCAGAGGTTGTTTGGTTTCCCCGATGTATAAATCCTGGCAATCCTCCTGCACTTAACAGCGTACACTATGTTACTCTGTTTGTGTCGGGGGACCCGATCCTTGGGGTGGACCAATTTTTGGCGCAGCGTGTTTTGGGGTT
Organism: Oreochromis niloticus; assembly: GCF_001858045.2. Lineage (NCBI taxonomy): Eukaryota > Metazoa > Chordata > Actinopteri > Cichliformes > Cichlidae > Oreochromis > Oreochromis niloticus. The sequence continues at coordinate 1,014,492 of NC_031980.2, forward strand.
TAAAAGCCACAGAGACCCGGTGTTTAGAAAAAATGCGTCTCAACTGTTCCGATACTCCTGACACATATGGGATCACTACAGGTTTTCGCCTGGGCAGCGGTTGTCCTTCTCTCCTGGATCGGCTGGAGCTTTCTTTAGGTGCCTTTCCAGCTTTGACAAAAGTCCAGCTGGGATAACCACATTTACTCAGGGCCTTCTTGATGTGCTGTTCTTCTGCCTCCCTGGCTGCTGTGTCAGTGGGGATGGTGTTCGCTCTGTGTTGTAGCGTCCTGATGACACCCAGTTTGTGCTCCAGTGGATGATGAGAGTCAAACCTTAAATACTGATCTGTATGCGTAGGATTACGGTACACGTCAGCTTTTAGATGTCCCCCAATAAGAAGGCTAACCTGCCACTTTTCATATCCTCCCTGGTGAATTTGATGCGTCGGTCCTCTGAGGTAATGTGATCCGTGAATTGTGGTACGTCCTGAGATTTGATTTTCACCCAAATCCACATACCTGAACCAATGACTTGGTGGTGTTCCAGGGTAGGATAGTAAAGCCCTCTTTGTACAAATTGGCCACGATGGGTGAAACTGGGGAGCCCATGGCACATCCATGTTTCTGCCTGTAGAACTGACCCTTGTATGTGAAGTAGGTGGAATGAAGACACAGTTCAGACACACTTGGTCGATGCTGAGGGTGGTCCTGTTGCTGAGGTTGGTGTCATCCTGTAATCTCTTACGAACTACCTCCAACGCTTCCGTGACTGGGATGCAAGTGAAGAGAGATGTAACGTCGTACGAGACCATGGTTTCATCTGCCTCCATCATGACATCGCTCACCTTCTCAACAAAATCCAGGGTGTTCTGGATGTGGTGTTCTGAGCTGCCCACCAGCGGGTTGAGGATCGAAGCCAGAAACTTGGAGATGTTATAGGTGACCGAGTTGATCATTGTCAAGTGTTCTCTGTCTGTGAGGTGCCCACACTTGAAAAAGACGAGACTTTGAATTTCACTCAATTTATTTTTTGACCAGTTTCTTAGGTAGCTGTTTTGCTGGATAGATAGGTGAAAAACCTTTAAACACAAAGATAAAGAACATTTCATTAATCATTCAGTTAAATTAAATGCATTATACAGAATACAAATAAAACAACATAAATATATACACTTCAGTAAAGCCATTTAACATTGGTTTTTTTAAAATCACAGACCCGAGTAATTTCAAACAACGAAGATGAAATAAACTGTGGTTTTCAAATATACAAAATGTGTCTACCTTGCATTTTACACTTTTTACAAACAATTACATTTTTAAAGTATACATGTTAGAGTTTGCAAATATTTTAATAGAGACTTTAACCAAGGATTCTCTTTTACAAAGAATTATTTTCCTTAAATTAAACCAAACACATTTACACTAGTTTTAAGATTTAACCAAGGATTTGGGATAGCTATTTTTAGTATTAATTAACATAAATATGTGGGAAACACTATCTACATAAACAATTTATTCAAACTTAAACATTCCTTCTAATATCAATATAATTTTTTTTAACTTAAATGCAGTAACTATTTCCCAAAGCATAAATACATTTCCACAATTGAGCTTCCATAGGTCCCAAACATAAGCAGAAAATATGAGTCCAAGAGCTTACCGATAGCCCGTCTAGCTCAAAGTCTTCCTCACAGTGGAAAGTGGATTGTGCCTTGTTTGCTGTCCTCTCAGTATGTCACACCCAGGTCAAATGACTGCTGCATGCATTTTAAGGCTTACTAGGCACGCCAGCCCTTGATTGCTCTAATTCAGCTCACCTGGCGGAGCGGTGCACACCAGGCCGCGCTTAGTTATAGATTGCACACAAGGTCTAATCAGCAGCAGCATAGAGCAGGTAGTGGGCAGGAGGAGGAAGAGAAGAGCAACAGCCACACCTACTAGGTCAGCGCGACAATCATACAGACAGTCGGTCTTAAAGGTGCACCCTGTTTATGTATCTTTGGTAAACCATACAGACTTGGTGTAGACTCCCCTGCAGCCCATTGTTCCTTCAGTGGGCTGGTTTCAGTCATTATGCAAATGTACTGTTTATAAGGTTGGTGAAACTTGCAGTCTGAAGAAGAAGTCACTTGGATGAGTGACGAAACGTTTCTCCCACTGAAAACGTCCAGATGAACAGAATTAAACTTTTGGAGATTCACTTACCTGGATGATTGAGAATGCATCAAGAAGTTCATCAAATGTTTCTCATTAACATCGTATTTTATTTTATCTTTTAACTACATCCCGATACTTGAAATGTTTGATTTTAAACACACTGTATCGTTTTTTTTGTTGCCTCACAGCAAGAAGGTCCTGAGTTTGATTCCACCGTCAGGCTGGGGTCTTTCTGTGTGGAGTTTGCATGTTCTCCTCGTGTTTGTGTGGGTTCTCTCCGGATACTGTTGCTTCCTCCCACAGGTATGTGCATGCATGTGTTACCCCTGCGACAGACTGGCTGTCCAGGGTGTAGCCTGCCTCTCGCATTAAGACAGCTGGGATTGGCTCCAGCAACCCTGAAAAGGATAAACAGGAGAGGACGGATGGACCGTATGATGTACAGGCTGATATTAAACAGGTATTTCCACACTGTTTACTGTAATCTTGTTATATTTCCTATTTGCTTAAATGATATAATTTCAGGTACACTACTTTCCTTTCCAGTGTACGCTGGCTCACTGGTTCACTGGTTCACTCTCTTATCCCCAGTTGTACTCACTCACTTAACACTCTCTCCATTATAAACTACGTGCACCACTCGCCCACGCACTACTTTCTTTCATCATTCATGCACTAACTGCATTACTCACTCACTCATATAATGAGTCCAAACTTTTGCCCCCCCACCCAAACAATTGTATCACTCGCTTATTGAGTCGCTCACTCACTTGCTCATTTATGAGAATTGCATCATTCTTTGCGTTGCAGAGTCGATCACAGCATCGCTCGCTCACTCATTATTCGACCAAACACACCAACTTCACAGCTAAATACACAACTTCCTCACTCTTTGCATAATTCAGTCGCTCGCTCCTCTCTGCTCGTACTCGATCCATGGCGCATTAGCAACGCTGCTGCACACTGTTCACAGTTCTACTTCAAGGCTTCTGTGGTTCTAACAAGCTGAGACGAAAGAAATCCTGTGTTGTTATTGATTGCGGTATCACGAGATAAAGTTTTCTCACCACGGCTATTAAATGACTACATTTTCTGCACTCAGACCTCAAAAAAACCTAATTAAGAAGTGAAGCATCTTCATTACACTTCAGCCCAGCACAGAGCACAGCAGGAACATAAGAGCAATTAGATGATGGTAGATAATGATCGAGCCGGTCTGTGCGTCAGGAATCAAAAAGATAACCAAATCAAAAGTTAAGGTCTTCTTGAATGAAACTTTTACACACACACACACACACACACACACACACACACACACTTGATATTTGTTTATCTGGGCTGCACTCGCATGAGCAAAATATTGCGTAGCAAACAAACATATTAGCAGGGGTAAACAGGATGTGCAATAAGATCCAACAGTGAAATCAATACTGTATCCCTCTTTGTACCGACACAAGGCTCCTGCCATCCTGCTGCCTTTAGAATCAGGCTGAAGGGCCAGGAGAACAACTTTAATCTGTTAATGATGCACGAATGATCTAAATTTACAAGAAAACGTTAAATGAAGCAAAATAAAATCAGTTCAAATGTAGCAAAACTATAAAATATGTAAAGAAGTTTTGCTTTCTTCAGAGGGGAAGAGAACTGCTGGACATGTTGGACTGTGTCACGCTGGGACATGATGGGAGTTTCCCATTGAAATATCTGACTGAGGTTTCTTCGCTGTGTGTCCACAAACGTTTGAACTTACTGAGAAAAAGTTAATGGCAATAAATGGACTCAGTGTTTAAAGGGATCTCTGTGTACAGAGGCCCATTTTCATTGATGATTGTGTTCTCATTGTGTTCAAACACAGACAAGTTACAGAACAGGGACCTGTTCTTCGTACCTCGCTAAGTAAGTTAGCCGGATTTGAATGTTGACGATTTCGCGTGATCTTGGATCGTTCGGTTCTCCGAAGCTCATCTGGGACTTGCTGTCATAGCAACAGATCCGTAAGAGTAAGCCTGCTCGGGAGCAGGTTTACTTTATGTAAACAGGATTAGATCGCGGCCACTCAGGTATGTCCGCTGCAGTTATACGAAAGCAAGAGCGACATTTCTCCACTGTTTTACCATAAATAAATATTATCAATGTAACTAAAGATAATGTATTTGATTCTTTTATTGATTTCATACAGATACATACAGGTCATTTCCTAAAAAAAGGGAAATGTACTATTAATCATTCTATTACATGTAGTAGATCATGTCAGATGTAATTCATATTTTAGAGTAGTAATAGTAAATTACTACGTGCAATCAAGATGAGAGACCACGACTATAAAAGCGAAGGTGGATTTGGGAAGTCTGTCGCAGCCATGTCCTGTCCGTTTGTACGCGAGCAAGGAAGGTGCAAGATTGATAAGGAGAGTTTACAGAATTTAGCGTATATTGCGGGATAGACAGGATCCTTTAGCTCAGCGCGACGGTGTGCTCATAGAGAGATATCGATTCTCCCGTGAGGGTATTATTTACTTTCTTCCCCCCTCTCGCTCTCTCTCTCTCTCTCTCTCTCTCTCTCTCTCTCTCTCTCTCTCTCTCTCTCTCTCTCTCTCTCTCTCTCTCTCTCTATATATATATATATATATATATATATATATATATATATATATATATATATATATATATATATATATATATATATATATATATATATATATATATATGTATATATATATATGTATATATGTATATATATATATGTATATATGTATATATATATGTATATATGTATATATATATATGTATATGTATATATATATATGTATATATGTATATATGTATATGTATATGTATATGTATATGTATATATGTATATGTATATGTATATATATATATATGTATGTATATATATATATATATATATGTATATATATATATATATATATGTATATATATATATATATGTATATATATATGTGTGTGTATATATATATATGTGTATATATATATGTGTATATATATGTGTGTGTATATATATGTGTGTGTATATATATATGTGTGTATATATATATGTATATGTATATATGTATATGTATATATATATATATATATATAACACCCAGCACGCCCCTGCGGGCGGTTTATCCTCCAAGCTCGGGTCCTCTACCAGAGGCCTGGGAGCTTGAGGGTCCTGCGCAGTATCTTAGCTGTTCCCAGGACTGCGCTCTTCTGGACAGAGATCTCCGATGTTGTTCCCGGGATCTGCTGGAGCCACTCGCCTAGCTTGGGAGTCACCGCACCTAGTGCTCCGATTACCACTGGGACCACCGTTACCTTCACCCTCCACATCCTCTCGAGCTCTTCTCTGAGCCCTTGGTATTTCTCCAGCTTCTCGTGTTCCTTCTTCCTGATATTGCTGTCATTTGGAACCGCTACATCGATCACTACGGCCGTCTTCTTCTGTTTGTCTACCACCACTATGTCCGGTTGGTTAGCCACCACCATTTTGTCCGTCTGCATCTGGAAGTCCCACAGGATCTTAGCTCGGTCATTCTCCATCACCCTTGGGGGCATCTCCCATTTTGACCTCGGGACTTCCAGGTTATACTCGGCACAGATGTTCCTGTACAGGATGCCGGCCACTTGGTTATGGCGTTCCATGTATGCCTTGCCTGCTAGCATCTTGCACCCTGCTGTTATGTGCTGGATTGTCTCTGGGGCATCTTTACACAGCCTGCACCTGGGGTCTTGCCTGGTGTGATAGACCCCAGCCTCTATGGATCTTGTACTCAGAGCTTGTTCCTGTGCTGCCATGATTAGTGCCTCTGTGCTGTCTTTCAGTCCAGCTTTATCCAGCCACTGGTAGGATTTCTGGATATCAGCCACCTCCTCTATCTGCCGGTGGTACATACCGTGCAGGGGCCTGTCCTTCCATGATGGTTCCTCGCCTTCCTCCTCTTTCTTGGGTTTCTGCTGCCTGAGGTATTCACTGAGCACGCTGTCAGTTGGGGCCATCTTCGTGATGTATTCGTGGATGTTCGTTGTCTCATCCTGGACTGTGGTGCTGACACTCACCAGTCCCCGGCCCCCTTCCTTCCGCTTAGCGTACAGCCTCAGGGTGCTGGACTTGGGGTGAAACCCTCCATGCATGGTAAGGAGCTTTCTTGTCTTTATGTCAGTGGCTTCTATCTCCTCCTTTGGCCAGCCTATTACCCCAGCAGGGTACCTGATCACGGGCAGGGCGTAGGTGTTGATGGCCCGGATCTTGTTCTTACCGTTCAGCTGACTCCTCAGGACTTGCCTGACCCTCTGCAGGTACTTGGTGGTTGCAGCTCTCCTAGCGGTCTCTTCATGGTTCCCATTCGCCTGCGGGATCCCCAGGTACTTGTAACTGTCCTCTATGTCTGCAATGTTGCCTTCTGGTAGTTCAATCCCCTCAGTTCTGACTACCTTCCCTCTTTTTGTTACCATCCGACTACACTTCTCCAGTCCGAACGACATTCCAATGTCATTGCTGTATATCCTGGTAGTGTGGATCAGTGAATCGATGTCTCGTTCACTCTTGGCATACAGCTTGATGTCATCCATGTACAGGAGGTGGCTGACAACCGCTCCGTTTCGTAGTCGGTATCCGTAGCCAGTCTTGTTAATGATCTCACTGAGGGGGTTCAGGCCTATGCAGAACAGCAGTGGGGACAGAGCATCTCCTTGGTAGATCCCGCACTTGATGGTGACTTGTGCTATGGGCTTGGAGTTGGCCTCTAGTGTTGTACGCCACATCCCCATTGAGTTCCTGATGAAGGCTCTTAGGGTCCTGTTGATCTTATACAATTCTAGGCATTCCAGTATCCAGCTGTGGGGCATTGAGTCATAGGCCTTCTTGTAATCAATCCAGGCTGTGCACAGGTTGGTCAGTCTGGTCTTGCAGTCTCGGCTGACTGTTCTGTCTACCAGTAGCTGGTGTTGTGAGCCTCTGGTATTCTTGCCAATCCCTTTCTGTGCCCCGCTCATGTATTGACCCATGTGCCTGTTCATCTTAGCCGATATGATGCCTGACAGGAGCTTCCATGTAGTACTGAGGCAGGTTATTGGTCGGTAGTTGGATGGGTCCGGTCCCTTCTTGTGGTCCTTGGGGATCAGGACCGTCCGACCTTCGGTTAGCCATTCCGGGTGTCTCTCGTTAACTAGCAGCTGGTTCATTTGTGCTGCCAGACGCTCGTGGAGTGCAGTCAGCTTCTTCAGCCAGTAGGCGTGAACCATGTCGGGGCCTGGTGCTGTCCAATTCTTCATACTAGAGGCCCTTTCTTGGATGTCTGCCACTGTGATGGTTACTGGACCCTGTTCAGGGAGGTCGCTATGGTCTGCCCTCAGATCCACTAGCCACTGAGCATTGCCGTTATGGGTTGTGTCTTTCTCCCATATGCTCTTCCAGTATTGCTCCGTCTCCAGCCTTGGTGGTGCTGTTCTGTTATTATTGTTCCCTTGCCACTGAGAGTACACCTTTGCTGGTTCTGTGGAGAACAGCTGGTTTATTCTCCTGCCTCCTATCTCTCTGGTGTACCTCCTCAAGCGGCTGGCCAAGGCTGTGAGTCTTTGCTTGGCAGTTTCCAAGGCCTCAGGTATGGACAGCTTGTTGTATTTCTTATGCACCTTCTTTGTCGCACCTTTCTGCAACTCCGTTAGTTGGCTAACCTCCCTTTGTGCTACTTTGATCTTGCCCTCTAGCCTCCTTCTCCATGGAGGGTACTGCCCCTTGTGGCTGTTCAACTTGTAGCCAAGCATCTCACTGATCACTGCTGCCGTAGTGTAGATCAGCTTGTTAGTGTCGGTAATCGTGGTTGTAGGTATCGTCCGTAGTGCTGCATTAACATCATCTAGCAGACCTTCTGAGGGTACTTCACGTAATCTTGGTAACCGGCTACGGGGGATCCAGGTTTCAAGCTTGGCCATGATCCTATCTTTCAGGTCAGTTCCTCTCGCACTCAACGATCCTTCTCCTATCGCACTTGGGGCTATGTACCCAATCTCGGGTGGGGGTGATGATATCTCCCCCCTGACCTGGCGTCCTGACTCCTCCTTGCCGTAGCATATATATACTTACTGTACTGTATATACTTACTCCCGACTTACTGTGCATGCTTCAGTCACCCCTTGCATGGGAACAGGTAAAAGTGATGGAGTGTTATGTCAAACTACACACAAACAAACCCACAATGTCAATAAATGTCACAGTACAAAAAGGGGTGTGACGAGGGGGTGCAGGACCACCACCTGTCTTTATTTGCTCTGCCCTTTTCTTGGTTGCTGTTATAAACAAACAAACAGATTATTCCAGGGTCTCTTGTCATAGACTAAAAGCAATATAAGTGATAAATATTACCATTCTGTGGAATATTCTTATATTTCACTTTTACTTTTTCCCATGTTCTAGTGGGTTCTGTTGTGGCTCTAATGTGAAAGAGGATATGATGTAATATAATATAATGTGGAATAAAATAATATCACATGATATAATGTAATATCATGGATCACTTACGAGTTTAATTTGTCAGCAACTTTCTGCCAGCCCTCTCTCCTTGCTTTTGCAGCCTTTGCAGTGTTCCCCTGCGTTTTAATTAAACTCTGAAACTCCTGATATCCCTCAATCAAGAGTTCTTGCTCTGCTGCCGTGAAATACTGAGCGCGCTCCTTCGACATCTTCGCCGACCAATCACAGGGTTGCCGATCAATGTTTCTACTATCGATGCATAGCCCCTTTTAAGCCACCCAGTGATCTCAGATTACTTCATCCAGCTATACTAATCGTCAACAACAGGTGTGTTCGGAGAACCGGATTAGCGAGCTCAAAGTTAGCGCGATGATTTGATCTTGGATGTGTCATTTGATCTTGGATGTAGTAAGCGAGGTACGAAGAACGGGCCCCAGGTTTATTATTATAATATTATGATAATATAAACAGAGTAGACAACATGATGCTTCTTTAATGAGAACAGACTTCATTTGTTTGTAACTGGGAGTGTTTAATAAGCTGATATGATATATGCTTCTGTCTGTGGGACAAAACCAACCTGAACTGGTTCGAGAGAAGCAGAAAGAACTTTGGATGCATGTCAGTCACACTGTGATTGCACACTTTGCATGTTTGAGTCTGCTATGGTCCATGTCACAGACCGTGAGTGTGAGGATGCTCGCACATCTCTGCACACCAGCCTGGTTTTTGTTACTGGACTTGTCTGCAGGGAATTTGTATTCCAATGCCCCGACCACGCATGCACCCAGGCGAAGGACTGCTGGCTGTCCAGTATGTCCACAGCAGTGTTATTGAATAGCTCTATATAGCATTATTATTACTTTGACCTTCAGATTAGTCTATTGACCTTGAAAGAGAGGTCAGAGGTCGAATGTCAGGTGATATGTCAGGTGATGTGTAAATCTTTACACGTTATTTTCTGTACAGTATGTTAACAATACAAACCACACTTGTAAGAATCATAGTTTCTAAGTTATCAGGCTCCATTTATCAATTTTCCAAAGTTAGAGGACGTTTAGATTTAGAGGTGCACGTCTTAATAGCTGATTAACAGTAATAGCCTGAGCCAGCAGACGAGGATACTGCAGTTCACAAAAGTGCAGCAGCAGCAGCATTTTCCGCTGTAACGTTTAGTAAAATAGGAACACGCCATCTTCTGCCAAAAGGAAGTTGTCATAAGCTGAACAAGCAATAAAGCAGTTGATCCTGAGACCCTGTGACACGTCCATAGAGTACTAACAATGGCACATTTATTATTTCTGTGACGTACGCATTCATTAATGTACGTTGTGTTTGATCTACGTCAGGGGCGGAGCAGGCATATGTACACCCGTCCGTGGGGTTAGAGTAGCCGTGTGGAAGGCGAGCTCTGAGCCAGCACCACCGACATACATAGAGCTACAAATTCACCAGTGCATGCTGTTCTGGGGGATTATGTGACTGTGTGTGTGTTTTTCATACAGGTGTGTAAATGGACCATGCTTATTTTTTACACACACACACACACACACACACACACACACACACACACACACACACACACACACACACTATTCCAATAAAGGCAGCAAAGTTTCTGAATGTTCAATGTTACCCATTTTTCATGGAACAATTTTCTACCAGCACGCTTAAAGAAAGGCATTATTTTTAGTTCCCAGCCTGCACCTGTGCTGCATTCTGCCTGCTATGAGAGATGAGGACAATAACACACTGGACTTAATTTAATTTGCATAAAGAAATTTTGATTTATCAGTTGAGGGAATATAAAACAAAACAGATAATTGCAAATTAGCCTCAAAGTCTGGTATAGCTGTCTGAAAAGAAAAATGGCTACTGTGTCCCAGAGCAGACAATTAGCGTCGCAGCAGGAACAACATAAAGTGTGAGCTCCTTTCCACAGCACCGGGCGTGATCCTCACGCTCCGAGTAACAAGCAGCATGGAGAAATAAGACAGGAGACCTTTTTGAATTTAGTAAAAAAAGAAAGAGCTCTGTGTCTGAACTCTTTTTTTTTTTTTTTACTGAGGTCTTCTCATCACATTCCCACACTTTCAGATTCTCCTCATCCTTCGATTTTCTGAGCCAGTCAGTCTCTCTTTTCTCTGGTACGACTGTCATTTGCCCAGCCTGCCTTCTTCCCAGTCTCTCCCTGCCCCGGATGCTCAGAGAGACTCATCCAAGGTTTCCATCCGCCATCTGCTCCATGGCTACAACCAGTGTTCAGACTGCAGGGGTCCCGTCCAATATTCTGTCTTTGTTTGTTCATCAGAGTCCAACCGCTAAAATTCTCAAACCCTAAAAATAATGTTATTGACTTTCACGTCATTTCTCCTTATTTAAATGATGTGTACACTGAGATGGATGATGCCTTCCACCAGGAATATACAGGAAGCCATCTGTTTCATTTTATTCACATTTCTGAGAAATTCACCAGAAAACTTTGGGACAACGGCTTGAAATTAATGCTCAGTAAAGTTTAGCAGGTTTAAAGGGAGATATTATATATGAAAAAGGTGAAATTTGATTTGACACGAAATATATTTGTCTAAAATGTTATGTTTGAACATGGAAACATATGATTAAATCTGAGGATTAGACTGTTCACAGTTATTCCTTCGTTTTGTTGACATATTGGAGTCAAAGGATTTTCATGGACAGATGGTGTCCCCAACTTTCTTTACTCCATAAATTTGAAAATATGGTCAGCAGCACAAAAGTATTTCTCCATGTGCTTCTGACAAAAATGCTCAAATATAAGGCAAACAAAAAGGCAAAGGCGGCTTTATTCATATAGCACATTTCACTGTCTTAAGGCAAAAACAGCAAAATCAACTAAACAAACAAATTAATATGCAGTTCCCCAGGTGATCACTGCACTTTTTTATTAAATGGGCCCAATTTGCATAAAAGTCCAACAAAGTGTGATAACAGGTGAATGTTTGCAGTCTGAAAGAAAATATAAGATAAGATAAGATAACCTTTATTAGTCCCACACGTGGGAAATTTGTTTTGTCACAGCAGAAAGTGGACAGTGCAAAGTTATATAGCAAAAATTAGAGAACACTGGAATACAATAAGAATAAGATACTGTGCACAACTGTACAGAATAGAATAAAATAAAATACTATATACAATAAAATAAAAATAGAATACAGATGCTATATACAACTGAGTAAAAATACAACTTTGTCAAAAAAAGAGTATTGCACTTAGTGTTATTGCACATGTGTGGATGTGTGTGTTTGACCAGTTGAAGTGTTTGTTGTGGAGTCTGACAGCAGTGGGGAGGAAAGACCTGCGAGATCTCTCCGTGGCTGCCGCAGCCGCTGAAGGAGCTGCTCAGTGCTGTCAGAGTCTCCTGCGCGGGGTGGGGTCTCTGCAAAATACTCAAAACTGATGAAAAGAAAATCGGTGGAAAAATTACAACAGAATTTAATATACAGCAGCAAACATTAACTGTAAGTGACGTTCAATTCAATTTTATTTACATGGTGCCAAAATCACAGTTGCCTCTGGATGCTTCATATAGTGAGGTAGATCCTGCAAATGACGGCCTTCTGCTGCAATATCTTGGTTATTGGTTATTTTTCATATGATTTACAATCCATATATTTTGTTCGTTTAAAGGTTTAAGTGATAAAGAAGTGTTTCAGTGAGTGATTTATGTTATCTAGTAATTTTAGCATAAAAAGGATCATTAGGATCATGCCAGGGTGCTGGAAAGGAGAGTTCGTCCGTTAGTCGAACCTCGGATACAGGAGGAACAATGCGGTTTTCGTCCTGGTCGCGGAACACTGGACCAGCTCTTTATCCTCTCAAGGATACTTGAGGGTGCATGGGAGTTTGCCCAACCAGTCTACATGTGTTTTGTGGACTTGGAGAAGGCATTCGACCGTGTCCCTCGGGGTGTCCTGTGGGAGGTGTTGCGGGAGTATGGGGTGTCTGGCCCATTGCTACGGGCCATTCGATCCCTATACAACCGTTGCAAGAGTTTGGTTCGCATTGCCGGCAATAAGTCGGACTCGTTCCCGGTGGGTGATGGGCTCCGCCAGGGCTACCCTTTGTCACCGGTTGTGTTCATAATTTTTATGGACAGGATTTCTAGGCGCAGCCAAGTGGCGGAGGGCTTTCACTTCGGTGGCCTCAGAATCTCATCTCTGCTTTTTGCGGATGATGTGGTTCTGTTGGCTTCATCAGGTGAAGGCCTCCAGCTCGCACTGGAACGGTTCGCAGCCGAGTGTGAAGCAGCAGGAATGAGGATCAGCACCTCCAAATCTGAGGCCATGGTTCTCAGCCGGAAAAGGGTGGAGTGCCCACTCCGGGTCGGGGATGAGTTCCTGCCCCAAGTGGAGGAGTTCAAGTATCTCGGGGTCTTGTTTGCGAGTGATGGGAGAAGGGAGCCGGAGATCGACAGACGGATTGGTGCTGCGGCTGCAGTGATGCGGACGCTGCACCGGTCCGTCGTGGTGAAGAGGGAGCTGAGTGTAAAAGCGAAGCTCTCAATTTACCGGTCGATCTACGTCCCTACCCTCACCTATGGCCACGAGCTGTGGGTAGTGACCGAAAGAACGAGATCGCGGATACAAGCGGCAGAAATGAGCTTCCTCCGAAGGGTGGCTGGCCTCTCCCTTAGAGAGAGGGTGAGAAGTTCGGCCATCCGGGAGGGGCTCAGAGTAGAGCCGCTGCTCCTCCACATCGAAAGGAGCCAGTTGAGGTGGTTTGGGCATCTGACAAGGATGCCTCCTGGGCGCCTCCTGGGTGAGGTGTTCCGGGCATGTCCCACCTGGAGGAGGCCCCGGGGCAGACCCAGGACACGCTGGAGAGATTATATCTCTCGGCTGGCCTGGGAACGCCTTGGTGTTCCCCGGATAAGCTGGAGGAGGTGGCTGGGGAGAGGGAGGTCTGGGCTTCTCTGCTTAGGCTGCTGCCCCCACGACCCGGCCTCGGATAAAGCGGATGAAGATGGATGGATGGATGGATGGATGGATGGATGGATGGATGGATGGATGGATCATTAGGAGATGCTACTCGGTTCCATTAATCAATGAGTTTTGGCATATTCAGACTTCTACCAGTGGTGCTAAATCTATGTGGTCTGCCACTGATAAGGTCAAATTATACTTTAATGAGTCAAAATCCTTTGGGACACAATGCAGTGAACACTTCAGGTTTAATGATGCTTATCACTAAGATCCATTAATTCATGCTTTAACCTGCAGCTGGTTCTCATAATTACTGTACATGTTTATTACAGCCTAATTTAATGTGTGATATAATATGTATATTATTTATGTAATAATAAAAAATGGATAAACATTCTATGGATGAATAATTGTAGAACATATAAGATGTATGGCTAACACTTTGAATATTGGCTAAATATATTGATAATCAAAGGAAATGTAAAGTCTCAGTACACAGGGCATAACTCAGACACCTATATGGGATAAAACTTTATCTTACAATTTTTCATCTTGTAACTAAAGTTATTAGTACAAAAAAAATTGTTATTGTTTTTGTGGATTATTGGGACTCATTGGAGGAGAAAATGCTACTGAAGGAGGAGAGACCAGTGACAACAGGCAGGGGAGGAAGGTAAAAACAATCAGGAGATGAAATATTTTTTTAAATTTGATATTGAACATTGAGAGAGATGAGATGAAAAAGAGATATGAAATCATTTCTACTATTATCTGACAAGTAACTTGGCTTTCTGTGTGGGACAGTTCGTCCCAGGGTTTCTGCTTTCGGTGACGTTCTCGTGTTTTTATTATTAGTCTGTCACTTTGCAATAATTAGCTGCTGTTTGTGCGCTGCATCTGTACACACTATGCTAGCTAAAGTAGCCAAAGTAACTAATAACCTAGCTGGTAACGTGGGTACATCCATCTTTTAAATATAGGCCATGGTCTCAGAGGCTTACATTCTGTTTTAGAAACACTTGCATGGGTTACATAGTAGGAACAAAACAGCACTTAGAGTAGTTGTTTGAGCTATGAGAGCATATTTGATTTTATAGTATAACTATTTATGTCTGACTAGCTGTCACATCATATGAGAAAGGTGAAACAGCAGAGTTTGATCTTATAGATTTCTGATCATGGATCAGCCTAAAATTGTGAAAACTGAAGGGACTCTAAGCAGGTAACCTCTGAGTGTCAATCAGTGAGAGGACATTTTCATTTGATTGATATTTTCACAGTAACACAGTATTTTATTCCAGTAACTTTGGCCCGATGCATGAAGATGGAAACGAGAGGCTGCTGGAAACGACACTCTTTCTACTGAAAATTAATTCCAAGTGAGCAGCGTTGGCATTTTAACTCCTCTCATAACACAGCTCTCAACGTAGGTCCACTTCACTCCATTTGGCTTATAGTGTTTGAGCTGTATCTCTTACATAAATGCTGCTGTTGCAGGGGGAGGAATGGACTGATGCTGGATGGGTGGATGACAGAAGAAGGAGGATGGAGAGGGAGAAGGACTTGTGCAGCGAACCATTGCATCTGCATCCATCTTAATCAGCAGTAGAAAAAAGGTTGTGCGCACTGTTGCACGCTCCTTGCTCACAAAAATGCCCACACAAGTAAATACACTGACAAATATTAACTGTCTGTAATAAAGAAACATGCTTCTGTTGGAGCAGTGTAACGTACGTGACTATAAATGTGTCTTTTGGAGTCTGTCTTTGTTACGGCAGGCACAGAGTTAGTTTATATCCACATGTTGTCTGAAATTATTGTTATTCATGACTGAAGACGTCCTCCTGCCTCCTACTGCATTAGCATTAATATTTACATGATCATTTCAGCACATTCCTCTCTGTGGCTAATCTCTCTACAGCTTCTTACAGATTGCTGCATTACACAAAGAAATTTACAAGATGCACTAAAACAAGCTTGATTTATGGAGGCCTCACCCAGACCAGCTGCCAGCTACCCAGCTGGGGTGCAACCAGACATCACATGACATTTACTGCATCCATGCTATGAAGGATGAAAGCTGTTTTAGGCAGATAGTTGTGATGCTTTGGCTGACAGGTGCAATGAGCTGTTTGGTTTTTTTGTTATTTTTTTTGTCAGAATAATAAATAAAAGGATCATGAAACAGGGGGCAGCGCGGGTGTAATGCTACCTATAACATGCTATAACTATACTTTACTCCCTTACATGTATTGCATGACATGATGCTGTAGAGGTAAGATAGTATACTATTTCTCGGGCTATCTAAGTAACTGGTTCAGTTTGTGGAACATATCATATCATTGTAACCAGCAAACAGTATGCCAACACACACTGACAACACTGAAGCATCGTGGGCCATACACGGACCAGTGAAACTCTCCTTTCTGCAAATGCAAGAAATCTGTCAGCATGACTCTCTTAAATGATAAGAAATGGAAAAGGTTTTGTTAAGTCTCTGCCCAGACTGCAGACCCTCTATAAAAAACATCCTCTATTAATGTAAAGAGTAAAAAACTCAGGAAATGTCATGTTATTTAAATGTTTATCTGTTACTTTGCTGTAGTATGAATGGCCAGAGATGACGTCTTTGTCATAAGGAAAGCTTTAGTTCACATTTTCCAAAGCCATGTAGTGGGCCAGATTGGAGTCTTTGGTGGCCACCAATGACAGGAGGAACCCTCTCTGTGACTGATTTCACCTAGCAACAGCTTGCAACCACTTACCAAACATTTGTGGAACACACATTTGTGCCTCATGACCACAGGTTGTATCTCCAGCACAGTCTGTAAATACCCATCACGTAAAACACCTGTGTGTAGGTGCATTCTCCCTCAATGCTTATATAATATATATATATCTATATATATATATATATAGATATATATATAGATATATATATATATCTATATATATATATAGATATATATATATAGATATATCTATATATATCTATATATATCTATATATATATATATATATCTATATATATATATAGATATAGATATATAGATATATATATATATAGATATATATCTATATCTTTAGTCTGACAAAAGCCGAATGACAAACTAGCGCTATCAGTCAGAGATTGAGCATGCTCTAGTGGGTGGCACTGCTTCAGGTGATAAAAAAGGGTTTTTTTATCACCTGAAGCACAATTTACAGTGCGCACTACTCTGTTTTTTGTCAGACTTGAAATAGCCGAAATACCTTCGCACTACGGAACTTCTCTGGCCCTTCCGTTCGACAATCTCTCCGGCATTGGAGCCATCATCTGTTTTCTCTGGTTAACCTGGTCACCCACGCTCTCGGTTGATTATTCTCTAGTGGGCACAATTATTTCCTCCATTACCGGGGCGGCACGGCGGCTGGCTGCTTCCCAAACATATACACGTGCGGCTTGGCACTTGTGCTGTACGTAACAAGTCACGTGACGTGACACTGTGATTGGTTCAGCTCTGCGCTACTTAATTTGGATTGGCTGTTCTTCTTTTCTTGTTTTTTTAAGAGAGCAAGAGAGAGATGAGGTCTATCGCAAAAGTTTAATTTTTCTATCGAGAAAAAGTTATTTCGCAATACATATCGTTATCGTTCTATTGCCCAGCTCTATCAGAGAGCTTGGTGGCTGGTACAAAGAGCAGGACAGAGCTTTTGAGCTGAGCCCCGTATCCACAAGAATATTCACTCTCGTTTCACTCTGTGAACTCCTTGATACTTATCCATTGGTTGACTATAAAATTGGATCAGTCCACATTGTGACTTTAAAAAGGCATATAGAAATAAAAGGTGTTCAGATAAGTGTAATAGGTTTAGTCGCATGTATTTCATTAGATAAATTCTTCTTTTTTTTGTCTGATCTTTATAACTTTGACTATTGGGTATGGATAGCTGTATGAAAACTAAACTGAAATGATTCTTTCTGAATGTCTGATATGTAATTCTTTTTTGCCTACAGAGTCCTGTGGTCCTAAAGACTGTCTTGGCTGACGGAACCTGTCGAAGGCTCAATCTCTAATGGAGCGCCTGAATCAACTGAGGATCTCATCATTGAAGTCAAGAGACAGGGTGGTCTTCAGGGCAGTTTCAGACTTCAGTTTATGGATTCCTTGTTTGGGAATGAGTTTCTTAATCTTACCTCAGTTTCAGAAGTAGCAGACAAAGGGACTCTTAAAGCTATTGACATGTCAAAGCCCACCACATGGACATAAAAAGAGTAACAGAGTTGGTGAAACTCAAGATGGAAAAGACTTTCATACAGAAGACATGAAGTTGTTCGTGATCCACCAATGGTGGAGGCTGCCTGCTCTATTTGACTTCCATGAGGTAAGGTTTGCCTCATACACGGTGTTCTGGTGGTATTAGCCTAAAATGGTTAAGGCACAGTTGTTATTTGACAGCCCATTTCTTCAGCATGAGTGATTGCAGCCTTCTTCCAGGTATTAAACCTTTGAAGCTCATTCCTCTGTGCTCATGTTTTCAGATCAACGCTGAGTTTAAGAGAATTGCCACCATCCCCCCTCCAGCAAAGTTCCTGGCTGAGCTGGATCTCCACTTGGACAACCTGGTGAAGTTGGTCAACAGAAGAGGAGAGCTTGGACTAATATTGGAAAGAATTGTGGCACAAATGGATAATGTAAGTGATAAAGCCTCAACACTCACTTAAGGCTCAACTTAGTTGAAATTTTGTACAGGTAAATACTTGTACAGAAGCTGAAACTGTTGTCAAATAATACACAAGTTATATTTGTGTAAATCTGTTTATTCATAAAAGCGTGTTGCTTTTTTCAGGTAGTCTTAATGTAGTTTAAATTTTCAATTGTGTAATTAATACAAAAGTTATATGTAAGAGATGACAGGATCCTCTATAAGCACTTTCTTTTATTTGCTGCTAAGGTCAGTTTTTTGTGAAATATTTGCAAATGTTTTAAATTTTTCTTTTAGTTATTTCTGCAGGCTATCTTTAAAAATGTGTTAACAAGTTTATATTGATGTGATTTTGGGGTTGTTCATGGCAGCTTGCTGCTTTCACTGCTGTTACAGTTTAATAAAGGTGAATTGTTCAGCAGCACTCAATCTTTGCCTTTTTTGTCAATAATGATCAGTTAATATTTAAATTGAAAAAATTAAGTAGGATTTAAAGCTATAATTTGTGTTGCAGGAACATAATTGCAATGTGTTTACATTACACAATATCATTGCATACCACTGGCAATCAAAAATAAGTTGGTGTTAAACATTAAAATATATTGACATTATGCAATGCATTGATATTATGGTAACAAATAAATAGTATGTACATCAAACATGATTTTTTGAAGTAATCTGATGTAAATAAAATACTTTGATTTGACAAGCATTAACTACTTGAGGGAAAGTGGAAAATTAAGTCAGTCATACTTATTCATATTATGTGGGACCGATGTACACAATAAAATCAAGTAAATTGAAAGAACTTTTTTTTTCAGTGTGCATTCATGCAACATGCGGAATAAACTCACCCAGCAACCTGGAATACCTCATGCTAACTCTAAAAGGCAACAGACTACATGTTTGGTGCTAAGTGCATGAATCAGCACAAAGCTGATGATAAAACATGTGTAAACTGTACTGAGCACGTCCACCAAGATGAAAACTCCACTGACATCCTGCATTGATGCAACGCTCTGACTGCTGCACTCCAGCCTCCAGTCTGTCCTTATGTAACCAGCTTTTCATCGGCTCTAGCAATGGAGCGCATGTATTAGTGTCTGTGTGAGTGAGTTTCTTTAATAAATATAGTAATGATAATCTAAACAGAAACTCTTCTGTTAAACAGAAGTAATTATTATTTAATCAGTAAAAGTCTCCAGCTGACAGCACGTGCTCCTTTCAGGAAAACCTGCCTTGAGCACTTCATGGAAACTGATGCCAGATCCCAAAGCCAGCATTACATAAACTGAAGACAATAATCCTCTTGTTAACTATCTCTTTGTTGCCACCTCTAGATAAACGGGAACAATACAACAGAGGAGTCTGATGCTCAGCAGATGCAGAGAATTAACTGTTAAGCACTTAGAGTCCCAAGGCTCTTTTAAACATCACCTTACTTTAATATCCAGTTTAACTCTAACTGGAGATGGACCGATCCGATATTACGTATCGGTATCGGTTCGATACTGACGTAAATTACTGGATCGGATATCAGAGAGAAAAAATGTAATCCGATCCATTAAATATCCAAAAAGCACCTCACAAAACTTGTGACAGGCGTAACTCGGCTCATAACCGTAGCACGTCGGAGCAGTGTGCTCACGTGATAGAGCGGCTGTGTGTATTTGTAGCCTCGCTACCAAACCGGCATTTCATCTCTGAGGAAGTTATCCCAGAGAGAAGTAAAGCAAGTGTGTAAGTTCATCTCTGAATGTTTGTAAAGCGTTCCCACGTTAAGCTTAACAACCGATATATGGAGCGACTGCCTCTCTCTCTCCCTCTCCTGCTGCTACTTCAATCATGAAACTGATCAATGATCAGCTGATCAGCTTTTCTGTCGCGAGTCCGTCTCTCTTCTTTGTTTTTGGCCCACTTTGCACCAGAAAGAGGAAACCAGCGGCTGAACAACAGCAGCACGTTTAAGCTTGATAAGCTGTTGTTAGAATGTATTTAATATTACTTTCTACACCAGGATCCTTTTCTACGTAGCTGACGGCTGGTAACTGTGCAGGGGCGGATCTAGCAAAGTTTAGCCAGGGGGGCCGATAGGGCATGAACAGGGAAAAGGGGGCACAAAGACATACTTTTCTTTCTTATTCTCATTTAAAATGTCTCGCTTTTAATAAATAATTATCTGAATCTTACACCCAAAGTTTTAATCTGATGTAAAATGTGTAGAAGTCCATTACTGTATATAGTCAGTGTTGGGAAGGTTACTTTTAAAATGTATTCCATTACAGAATACTGAATACATGCCCCAAAATGTATTCTGTAACGTATTCCGTTACGTTACTCAATGAGAGTAACGTATTCGGAATACTTTGGATTACTTAATATATTATCATGCTGTTTACAACTATGTGAATGTACTATTGCTGTGATTTATTACTGTTACTGAAGGTCCGCGGCTCCGAACAGTAGTAAAGGGACCTCTGGCTAATACGGTGGGTTCCGTGTCGGGCTGGTAGCCGAAAACTAGCTTTACTTTGACTACCATACACATAACGGGTATGGCAGTCCATTCTCCCTGCAGCACGGACTACACTGCCCATGAGGCTACATTCTTTAGGGCCATGCCTGTAGCATTCTGCCTTTTAGCTTAGCACAACAACAACAACAAAAAAGCACTCTCTCACCCAGGAAACACGCAGAGAGAGAGCGCGTCACCCTGTAACCATGGCAACCGTAACGCTGCCGCCTGGAACAACAGAACGTAGCTGTCAAACAAACCCAAATAATCCTGACCCGCCACAATATGAAACAGGAAAGTATCCCTATTTTTTTTTTTTTTTTGCTGGGAGTTTGCAACCCTATTAGTTAGGTTGCTTAATATTTCTGCTAAGTACTCTTTAAAATACCAGAATAGGGAGGATGGAGCAGGTTTAAGTTTATTAGATTGATCAGTGTTGCTGAACTATGAAATATTTTGGGCGCAGTGTATTTTTTACATACAGGTATAACAGAATAGCTTTAGTGTTGTTGTTTATTTAAACTTGAGTATGAACTTATACAAAGTGCAGCAAGATATTAAAAAACAGTTTTATTGATTAAAAAACACTATATCGGATTCATATCGGTATTGGCAGATATCCAAATTTATGGTATCGGACATAAAAAAGTGGTATCGTGCCATCTCTAACTCTAACACAACTTTTGGTAAGTCCTTATATCAAGAATACAAGTACCAAAATATCAATATATCATCTCCAGGAAACTCAGCACAGGCGCTCTCAGAAATCTTGATTTTATTACTAGAAGGTTTGCCGTGTGTCCCAGCACAGGCCCAGGAGACAAGGAGTCACTCTAGGAGAGCTGGACAGGGCCGTAGGAGGCCCCAACCCATCAGCAGGACCAGTATGTGTCCCTTTGTGCAAGGAGGAACAGGATGAGCACGGCCCGAGCTACAAAACAACCTCCAGCAGGCCACTGTTGAGAATGTCTCTGATCAAACAATCAGAAACAGACTTCATGAGGGTGGCCTGAGGGCCCAACGTCCTCTACTGGGCCCTGTGCTCAGTGCCCGGCTCTTCCACTGGCATTTACCACAGAATAGCAGAATTGGCAGGTCCACCACCTTCATAGATGAGAGCAGGTCTGAAAGCAGGGTCAGAAGAAAATGTTAAGCTGCCTGTAGCATCATTCAGCATGTGCAATGCCCGGCATCATGTTGCAAGAGTATGCAGGAAGTTCAACAGAATAACAGCCCTGGGACGTCTTGTTTCAGTCCCAGGTTGCACCTCGGGCTATCCAAGAGCTCAGTCACTGGTCTGGGGGAGATCTCCCAGGACACCATTCGTCACCTCATTAGGAGCTACCCAGATGCTGTCAGGCATGCATATAGTAAGTAGCATGCAGTGGCACGCGTACAAACACGCCCCTGTGTGTAATTTTCAGCAAAATGGACTAACCTGCTGCATCATTTTTGTTGTGCTGTTGAAGAAGAAGCTCAGCAAAGTCTTTGAGTTCACTGAGATACGATTACATCTTCCACCAGCTGAACAATAAGTGTTATATTTAATGTCAGCCCTCTGAATTGAAGCGTTTTGGTAAATAACTGTCTTTCTACTGACAGAAATTGATATGAATGCAAGGGAGCCACAGCATCAGTTGGCCTTTTGTTCGAGAGTCATGACTTTTTCTCTCAGTGAAAAAGCTCATGTTCTGTTCCCTACACCTACACTCGCAGCCGACAGCAAAGGAAGTCCTGACCTGAAAATGAGCATCACAGAGCAGAAACAGCAGTTACCAGCCACGGTAGGGCTGATTTCTTCCACTAATTTCAAAGCTGTAAAGGTGAAGCACCTTCTTTAAACAGAGCATATAAATGCGCGTTGTCATCACCTGTTACATCCATGTTTCCTGTTGTTTCATTTGGAAAAGGCCCGGCATGTTTTATCCCACCATAAAACCATTTTTTCCCTTTTCTGCTTCTGTGTCTGCAGCCATCATGTCTCTCCATTTTGCTGAGACTAGAGTGACAAAGCTTTCCTTTCTGGCATTTCACTTTGACGTTTCGCACTCAACAAGCCGCCGAGTGCTGGAACAAACTGTTTTTTCCCTTTCTTCATTGATGTCTTTGCCCTTCTGCTCCTGTGCTGAAAATAAACCATCACACTGTGAGGCGCGCTCCTGATTTTCATATGAGCAACAAAGAGAACGAAAGATTCAAAGGACTCATTCACTGTCATGCTACTTTCAGGGAGACATACAGTATTAATGCTGCCCTGCTGTTGGACAGAAGGAGTGGGTGAATTTGCATCCATCTGTGTTTGTTGGTGGGAGGTCATGCTTGGTAGCTTGGCTGAAGCTATGGAGGTCAAAGCAATCCAGCTGTTCTGCAGCTTGGGAAACTTGGGTTCCTCTTGTTTTACAGTAATGCACACGGTGCTGAGTAAACACCCAAACAAGCACAGAGAGGATGCAGTGAAAGTACACGCTGCACTGGCTTGCAGGGTTTGACTTCTTTCTGGAAAACTCAAATAAAATACAGCCCCAATTTCAAAAGAGTTCGAATGCAGTGTCAAATGTAAATGCAAAAACTTGTTTGACTTGAGGCAACTAATTATTTACATGTTACATGAATTCAATTCAGTTTTATTTATACAGCGCCAAATCACAACAGCAGTCGCCTCCTTTATATTGTACAGTAGATAGCACAATAATACATACAGAGAAAAACCCAACAATCATATGACCCCCTATGAGCAAGCACTTTGGTGACAGTGAGAAGGAAAAACTCCCTTTTAACAGGAAGAAACCTCCGGCAGAGCCAGGCTCAGGGAGGGGCGGGGCCATCTGCTGTGATTGGTTGGGGTGAGAGAAGGAAGACAGGATAAAGACATGCTGTGGAAGAGAGACAGAGATTAATAACAAATATGATTCGATGCAGAGAGGTCTGTTAACACATAGTGAGTGAAGAAGAAACACCCAATGCATCATGGGAATCCCCGGCAGCCTACGTCTATTGCAGCATAACTAAGGGAGGATTCAGGGTCACCTGGTCCAGCCCTAACTATATGCTTTAGGAAAAAGGAAAGTTTGAAGCCTAATCTTGAAAGTAGAGATAGTGTCTGTCTCCTGAATCCAAACTGGAAGCTGGTTCCACAGAAGAGGGGCCTGAAAACTGAAGGCTCTGCCTCCCATTCTACTTTTAAATACTCTAGGAACAACAAGTAGGCCTGCAGTGTGAGAGCGAAGTGCTCTAATAGGGTGATATGGTACTATAGAAGCCTAGAAGTAATAAATGCATGAACTAGTTTTTCAGCGTCACTGTGAGACAGGATATTTGTAATTTTAGAGATATTAAGCAGTCTTATATACTGTATTTTCTGGATTATAGGGCGCACTGTTGATTTTTGAGAAAATTAAAGGATTTTAAGTGCGCCTTATATGGTATTTGTTTAATATGTGCATTGAAGGACATATCCTGGTCTGACTCAAAAATAGCATCTCAGTGGTACCTGAGAGGTACAGGTGGGCACAGTTTCATCAATCTGCAAAAAAACTGCATCCACAAACTGTGGGAAAAAATCTGAATAATGATAGTAAGTGTGAAAATATAAAGACTGTAAATAAGTCATCATTTTTCTCTGGTCCCCTCCCCAATCAGACCAGGAGTGACATGTTTAGCCGCATGTTCTCCTTAAATTGCTGGCTGTCTGAGTGGTGTCCCAGAAACGATGTGGGCTTCATAGATAATTGGCAAACCTTCTGGAGGAAACCTGGTCTTGTTAGGAGAGACGGCATCCATCCCACTTTGGATGGAGCAGCTCTCATTTCTAGAAATATGGACAAATTCATTAAACCCCCCAAAATATGACTATCCAGAGTTGGGACCAGGAAGCAGAGTTGCAGTCTTACACGCCTCTCTGCAGCTTCTCTCCTCCTGCTACCCCCCCAAAAACCCATCTCCATTGAGACTGTGTCAGCTCCCAAAAAGACAAAAAACAAACTAAAAACCAGCAATAAACAACTTAAACATAAAAAATCACAAAGAAAGAACAATACAGTATCCACATCTGAACCAAAGAGTAAAACAGTGAAATGTGGATTATTAAATATTAGGTCTCTCTCCTCCAAGTCTCTGTTAGTACATGACTTAATAATTGATCAACAAATCGATTTACTCTGCCTTACAGAAACCTGGTTGCAGCAGGATGAGTATGTTAGTTTAAATGAATCAACACCCCCGAGTCATTCTAACTACCAGAAATCCCGAAGCACAGGCCGAGGGGGCGGTGTGGCAGCAATTTTTCACACCAGCCTATTAATTAACGAAAGACCAAGACAGACTTTTAATTCATTTGAAAGCCTGATGCTTAGCCTCGTCCACCCCAGCTGTAAAACTCAGAAACCAGTCTTACTTGTTATCATCTATCGTCCACCTGGGCCTTACACAGAGTTTCTCTCTGATTTCTCAGACTTTTTATCTGATTTAGTGCTCAGCTCAGATAAAATAATTATTGTGGGTGATTTTAACATCCATGTAGATGCTAAAAATGACAGCCTCAACATCGCATTTAATCTGTTACTAGACTCAATTGGCTTCTCTCAAAATGTAAAAGAACCCACCCACCACTTTAATCACACTCTAGATCTTGTTTTAACATATGGCATAGAAACTGAACATTTAACAGTGTTTCCTGAAAACCCTCTGCTGCCTGATCATTTCCTGATAACATTTACATTTACAATAATTGATTACACAGCAGTGGAGAGTAGACTTTATCAAAGTAGATGTCTTTCTGAAAGTGCTGTAACTAAGTTTAAGAATATAATCCACCCACTGTTATCATCTTCAATGCCCTGTACCAACATAGAGCAGAGCAGCTATCTGAACGCTACTCCAACAGAGGTCGATTATCTTGTTAATAATTTTACCTCCTCACTACGTACGACTCTGGATACTGTAGCTCCTGTGAAAACTAAGGCCTCAAATCCAAAGTCCCTGACTCCGTGGTATAATTCTCAAACACGTAGCCTAAAGCAGATAACTCGTAAGCTGGAGAGGAAATGGCGTGTCACAAATTTAGAGGATCATCATTTAGCCTGGAGAAATAGTTTGCTGCTTTATAAGAAAGCCCTCCGCAAAGCCAGAACATCTTACTATTCGTCATTGATTGAAGAAAATAAGAACAACCCCAGGTTTCTCTTCAGCACTGTAGCCAGGCTGACAAAAAGTCAGAGCTCTACTGAGCCAACAATCCCTTTAACGTTAACTAGTAATGACTTCATGAACTTCTTCACAAATAAAATTTTTATCATTAGAGAAAAAATTACCAATAATCATCCCACAGATGTAATATTATCTACAGCTACTCTTAGTACCATCGATGTTAAGTTAGACTCTTTTTCTCCAATTGATCTTTCTGAGTTAACTTCAATAATTACTTCCTCCAAACCATCAACGTGTCTTTTAGACCCCATTCCTACAAAACTGCTCAAAGAAGTCCTGCCATTAATTAATTCTTCGATCTTAAATATGATCAACCTATCTCTAATAATCGGCTATGTACCACAGGCCTTCAAGGTGGCTGTAGTTAAACCTTTACTCAAAAAGCATCTCTAGACCCAGCAGTCTTAGCTAATTATAGGCCAATCTCCAACCTTCCTTTCATATCAAAAATCCTTGAAAGAGTAGTTGTCAAACAGCTAACAGATCATCTGCAGAGGAATGGCTTATTTGAAGAGTTTCAGTCAGGTTTCAGAGCTCATCACAGCACAGAAACAGCTTTAGTGAAGGTTACAAATGATCTTCTTATGGCCTCTGACAGTGGACTCATCTCTGTGCTTGTCCTGCTAGACCTCAGTGCTGCGTTCGATACTGTTGACCATAATATCCTATTAGAGCGATTAGAACATGCTGTAGGTATTACAGGTACTGCACTGCAGTGGTTTGTATCATATCTATCTAATAGACTCCAATTTGTACATGTAAATGGAGAGTCCTCTTCACACACTAAGGTCAATTATGGTGTTCCACAGGGTTCAGTGCTAGGACCAATTCTATTTACATTATACATGCTTCCCCTAGGCAACATCATTAGAAGACATAGCATAAATTTTCACTGCTATGCAGATGACACGCAGCTCTATCTATCCATGAAGCCAGGTAACACACACCAATTAGTTAAACTGCAGGAATGTCTTAAAGACATAAAGACCTGGATGGCCGCTAACTTTCTGCTTCTTAATTCAGATAAAACTGAGGTTATTGTACTCGGCCCTGAAAATCTTAGAAATATGGTATCTAAGCAGATTCTTACTCTGGATGGCATTACCTTGGCCTCCAGTAACACTGTGAGAAACCTTGGAGTCATTTTTGACCAGGACATGTCCTTCAACGCACATATTAAACAAATATGTAAGACTGCTTTCTTCCATTTGCGCAACATCTCTAAAATTAGAAATATCCTGTCTCAGAGTGATGCTGAAAAACTAGTTCATGCATTTATTACTTCCAGGCTGGACTACTGTAATTCACTATTATCAGGAAGTCCTAAAAACTCGCTGAGAAGCCTTCAGCTGATCCAAAATGCTGCAGCAAGAGTCCTGACAGGGACTAGAAAGAGAGAGCATATTTCTCCTGTTTTGGCTTCCCTTCATTGGCTTCCTGTTAAATCCAGAATTGATTTCAAAATCCTGCTCCTCACATACAAGGTCTTAAATAATCAGGCCCCATCTTATCTTAATGACCTTGTAGTACCATATCACCCTATTAGAGCACTTCGCTCTCACACTGCAGGCCTACTTGTTGTTCCTAGAGTATTTAAAAGTAGAATGGGAGGCAGAGCCTTCAGTTTTCAGGCCCCTCTTCTGTGGAACCAGCTTCCAGTTTGGATTCGGGAGACAGACACTATCTCTACTTTCAAGATTAGGCTTAAAACTTTCCTTTTTGCTAAAGCATATAGTTAGGGCTGGACCAGGTGACCCTGAATCCTCCCTTAGTTATGCTGCAATAGACGTAGGCTGCCGGGGATTCCCATGATGCATTGAGTTTTTCCCTTCCAGTCACCTTTCTCACTCACTATGTGCTAATAGACCTCTCTGCATCGAATCATATCTGTTATTAATCTCTGTCTCTCTTCCACAGCATGTCTTTCATCCTGTTTTCCTTCTTTCACCCCAACCGGTCGCAGCAGATGGCCGCCCCTCCCTGAGCCTGGTTCTGCCGGAGGTTTCTTCCTGTTAAAAGGGAGTTTTTCCTTCCCACTGTCGCCAAAGTGCTTGCTCATAGGGGGTCATATGATTGTTGGGTTTTTCTCTGTATTTATTATTGTGCTATCTACTGTACAATATAAAGCGCCTTGAGGCGACTTTTGTTGTGATTTGGCGCTATATAAATAAAATTGAATTGAATTGAATTGAATTGAACCTACTGTTCATAATATCATCAGGAGATTCTGAGAATCTCTGTTCTCAGGGGACAAGACTGAAAATCAGCAGCACATTAGAAGCAGGCACGATTCTCTCAGACAACACTAAACCACATACTGCCTGCAGTCCAGAGCTTTCACCAACATTTGGAGCATCATGAAATAAAAAATACAAGAAAGAAGACCCACGAATCCTGTATCAGATGAGAACGGGACAGTGTTCCTCTCCAGCAGCTGGTCTCCTCAGTTCCCAGATTTTTCTGCCCGTTGTCAAAAGAAGCGGGAATGCCACGCAGTGCTAAACATGGGCCTGTTCCAACTGAAATATGCTGCAGGCATCACGTTCAAAATGTGCCAATATATTCCTTAAAATGGTGTATCCCAACAGCCTCCCACCGTGTTTGGACCTGGGATTGTATACAAGAGTTTTTCACTCCTTCATTTGTATGAGTTGTACTGCACATCCAGTCCTATCAAAGTCTTCAGACCTGAAATGATGCCTGCAGATGTATATCTTTGAGCAATAAGTAGCTCATATTACTCAACAAAACTGATGGTTGCTGGCTCATCACACCTTCTCTTGTCCTCTCACAGTGAGGTGATATATCTGGCTGCAACGTTAAAAATTGATCCACTCAGATTACAAAAACTTTCATTCTGCATTGAAGGACCAAGAAACTGTCTCACGTTAAAAGCTTGCTAACGGGCTGCCTTCCCATCACGATGTCTGTGTCACCAGCAAGCTTCTCATTTCACTTTTGCTGACTGTAATTACAGATCTCTGCAGCAGCAGTTCCCCAGGTGGACCAACTCTCACGAGAGCCCTCGTTCAAATTTCCTCGTCAGATTAGACTGGTGTCTGATCAGATCTGGAAATGTTGTGTCAGAGTCAGACTGAGGTGCCTGGCGTTCCCAACATGCACAGCGATGTGAATATACCTGTATTTGTTTTAAAGTGCTAATGAAATCCAGTTTATTTTATCCATGTCTGCTTGGTGCAAATATCATATGAAAACACAGGGACTGCAGATGTGTAGATGTTTTATAGTTTAATTTCCCTCATCCTGCACTTGAGGGAAAGCAACGCTGGCCAATCAGGGCAGACTGAGTTTCTTGGGAGAGCTGGCAGCCACACTGACTTAGTGTTTGGGAAAAGTGCTTTTTGTATTTGTAAAACCCTCGAGAGGAAAATGTGCTGATTGCTTAACCCAGACTGGCATTTAAACGAGTGAGTGGACGTAATATCAGTGCAGCATTTCTTCAAAAGCTTTATATGTTTCGGCTCATACATGGTGTCCTGTTCATACCATTTCCTCTGGTTTTCTGCAAGTTTGACAAAATTAGAGCTAACCATATTACATATGACATCAGCTGTCTCCCTATTGTGACTACCTACCTTATAGCCTTAGTTTAGCTACAGGACAAACGGGCAAGAATGGGCTCATTCACACTGTGGATTTTTATGATGTCATAGAGAGCCTAGAGCAGAAAAATCTGGCTGAAAACGAGTTTTCACAACAGGCTGAAGCCTGAGGTTTTGGTCTATTATTAGAAACTGTCCATGCTCATTGAGTCTATATTAAAGGGGATGTGATAGTTACTGTATTTTTGGTTTGGGTTAGTAGCTCATTTAAATATGTTTTTCTGTTACTCACGATAAGTCAGAGTGGGTCTTGTTCATCTTTTTATTTGCTAATACTGCCAACAAATGAATCTCTAATGGAAATAGACGTAACTTCTTTTATCTTTCCAATTTCCTCAACTAAACCAGTTCAAGGTTACAGGGAGGTGGAGCCTATTCCTGTCACGGGGTAAAGGTGGGGTAAACCCTGGACAGGTTGCCGGGCTGTCGCAGAGCTGGCACAAAGAGACAGACAACTATTCACACACACATCCACGACCAGATTACACTCAACAGTTAACCTAACATGCATGACTTTGTACTTTGTACTTTGTCCTCTGCAAGCAGTGGCAAAACATGTGAACTCCACACAGAAGGGCACCAGTCTGCCAGTGAGATTAAATCCAGGACCTTCGTGCTGTGAGCCAACCATGCTAACCACTGTGCCACTGTGCCACTTCCTTTTTTACTTTATAAGTCACAAAAGCTCAGCATCAACAGCCTGTTCTGTGCCTAAACTGCCCGTGCTGACACGACTGTGTTAGAATGAAATTTTTCCTCTCATACTAGTAGACTGAAGATTTCTGCAAATAGAATCTCAACCGAAAAATAATGCTACATGTTGAGAAAGAATCTGAAGAACCATATTAAATGGATCAGTTACAGAAAGTACAGCCTTAATCCAGACAAAGGCTACAGGTGAGACTTTCAAACCAAACTTTTCAAACAAAAGCCAAAAATGACAACGTGTGCACTGTGCATCATTAGTGCATGAAGGAAATGTAAAATTCAAAATTAAAGGTACGTCTTTTTAAATGGTGACTTATATTTGTTTAAAATGTCAATAAGCATTTACAATCGTGATCCAAACATAAAACTGGTCTGCTGATGCTTTGACAATGTTACGTAAAGAAATCAAGCAAAGACTACATCCTGACGACGCTGGTCAGCATGCAAGCACTCCTTGCTAACAAACAACGTAGCAGTAGTGAAACTTGGAAAAAAGCAATAAAAATCACAAACAGAGAACATAAAAGCTGTGCCGACACCGAATTGTTTCAAAAGGTTCAACTTTTAATTTCAAAGTGAATATTCTATGCTCCTGGTTTTTGTCGCATTTCTGCCAGCAAACAAAGCAATCACAACAAGGTGTTTGCTAACTATTTGCTGACTGCTTTGGAAACACGCATTTGCTGGGCGGGGTTGTCACTGACCTGTTTCTAGGCTGAGGTTGAGGTTTAACAGCTGATTTCACACTCCAGCAATCCAACAAGCCTAAGAGTACACATTTCCCCCGGCAGTGAGTGGTTGGTTATGAAACTTAACCACATCTGGATCTCAAGGAACTACACAGAGTCCGTAGTTGGGCTGAAATGTGCCAGTTTACAGCCTAAACTGGTCCAAAATCGCACAATGATTGAAGCGGGCTTTAAAACTTTGTTTTGGTGAGCCAGAGTACAGCCAGCAGTTCAGCTGTTTATGGACATTCTTGTCACAGAGAGTAAAAAGCATTTCTAACAACATCTTCTACAGCCTTGAGACTACAGTATGAGCCACAAGCATCCAAACTATTTTAAGCCTTAAAAATCTTTCCTTTAGCTTTGCTAGAAATACCCAGCAATTACACCCAGCCTCAGTGTGAAGGCCACCCTGCAGACACATTTAAAATAGCTCCCACTGATTTGACCCTTTTAGTGATACTGTTTATTCTAAAAGGTCTATGGAGGCAGACATCCAGGAAGCCGGCACCACTGAAGAGCTCGACAGTGGGCGACACTTTTATTGTTGATTTAAGTTCCTTAAACAGATGAGTCAGTGGTGAGCAGCTGTCATTGGTGGTTTGCAGTTTGTTTTTAGAACCATAGCTGCAGCACCCAAGGAGAAATACTGGGAGTGACATTTAAAAGAAAAATCCATAGAATGATGACTCACGTCTGCGGGGCTGAAGAAACAGGACTTGGTGATATGTACATTCTTTGCTGTTACAGTATTTAGCTTAGAAATGTGGTTCTACTGCTTATGAATTACTGTAATACACGTTTTGAGTGTTAGTCAAATTCACATAGAAAGATGATATGATGTAAAAATAATATAATATAGAATAGAATAGAATAGAATAGAATAGCTTTTTATTGTCACTGTTACAAGAACAGTGAAAGGCAGTTTGGCATCTCTCCATGTGTGTGAAGTACACAATAGCGTAAGTATTTACACAATAACAGACAAATTTACATTTACACAAGAAAGATATGTACAAGTTATACATACACCTGCAAACATACACGCACATACATACATATATGTATATATACATATTTGCATCCGTACATACACACACATATTTCCACATACACGCTTACATCTATATACATACACATACATGCCATCTGAGGAGCAGGTGCATTGAAAGGTGCAGTGTGATCAGTGATATTGCACATTGAGTGTGTGGCGGGGTGTGTGTGTGTGTGTGTGTGTGTGTGTGTGTGTGTGTGTGTGTGTGTGTGTGCTGTTGGAACTATACTAAATAATGTTATAATAAATACAGTTTAAAGTGGTAAGGGTGTTGGTTGCATTGAAGTATAAACAGAAATATGATTTATAAATAAGGTGTAATGTCCATGAGTGTTGGCAGTGCAGTTATCCTCCAATCAGGGTGGAGGTAGGGCATGTTTGACAGCCTGTGGGTAAAAACTTCTGTTGAGTCTGTTTGTCTTTGACCTGATGGACCTGTAGCGTTTACCAGAGGGAAGGGGGGAAAAAAGTGAGTGTCCAGGGTGTGAGGGGTCTTTAATGATGATGCTGGCTTTCTGCTGAAGTCTGCCAGTATAGATGTCTCTGAGGGGGGTTAGTGAAGTGCCCGCTCTGCTGCCCTCACCACCCGCTGCAGTTTCCTCTTGTCCTCCGCGGTGCAGCAGTTGAACCAGAGTGTGCAGCAGTAAGTCAGAAGGCTCTCAATGGTGGAGCGGTAGAAGTTTACTAGCAGTCTTTGGGGTAATTGGGCCTGACGTAGTTTCCTGAGGAAGTACAGCCTTTGTTGTGCTTTCCCTACCTGGTGGGAGATGTTTGTGGACCAGGTAAGGTCGGCCGAGATGTGGACTCCGAGGAACTTAAAGCTTTCTACCCTTCCTACCTCCTCCCCATCAATGTAGAGGGTAGAGTGCTCAGATCGCTTTGTTCTTCTGAAGTCGATTACCATCTCCTTGGTCTTGGCTGTGTTCAGATGCAGGTTGTTGTCGTCACACCATTGCTTCAGATGCTGAACCTCCTCTCTGTAGGCTGAATCATCGTTGTTGTCGATCAGTCCCATGACAGTGGTGTCATCAGCAAATTTTATAATGGTGTTACTGGTGTGGATTGGTGAACAGTCATGGGTGAAAAGTGAGTATAAGAGGGGACTGAGGACACACCCCTGTGGGACACCCACATTCAGAATGAGGGTGGAGGAGGTGTGGTCTCCCATTCTTACGTTCTGGGGTCTGTTGCTCAGGAAGTCCAGTATCCAGCTGCACAGTGAGCTGCTGGGTCCTAAGTTGCTTAGTTTATTAACCAGTTTGTGGGGTTGAACTGTATTGAAGGCAGAGCTGAAGTCCACAAATAGCATTCTCACATAGGTGTTACTACAGTCCAGGTGTGTGAGGGCTGTGTGAAGAGCTGTTATTATGGCATCCTCTGTCGACCTGTTTGCCCTGTATGCAAACTGGTGTGGATCGAGGTTTGCAGGGATGGCAGCTTTAATGTGTGACATGATGAGCTGTTCGAAACATTTGGCAATTATGGGTGTTAAAGCAACTGGACGATAGTCATTCAAGCAGCTCACTGTGTTCTTCTTGGGCACTGGAACGATGGTGGCTGACTTAAGGCAGGATGGTACTACAGACTGTAGCAGTGAGAGGTTGAAGATGGTGGTGAAAACCTCTGCTAGTTGGTCTGCACATGCTTTAAGCACTCTACCGGCTACACCGTCAGGACCAGCTGCTTTCCTCGCTTTCCTCCTATTATATAATAATATATAATATAATATCTATGAGGACATTCGTTATTGTGATTGTTACACCGCTGAAATGATGGGCCAACTCATCTTCCGTGCAACATCTTTATTTTTCCACAGAAAACTGTAAAAACAGAAAAATGTGACATTAATCACTTCTCTTCTTGCGCACTTTGTGTTAACATGAAAAAATCTTCTTTTACATCTAAACTGAAAAATAACTTGGCATTAATATCAAACATACTGTAGGTCTGACGTACCACTCCACACAGCTTTAGTGATTATATGGCTCGTTATCCTGCTCTAATCTGAAGCTTCTAATCGTATTGATTGTGTCTATGTTTTAATCTAATCTCAGTCTTCAAATTAGCCAGACTAGTTCGGGCCGAGTGACTTGTTAACAGCACAGTCATGGACTCCATACCCCTTTTCCATGTTACTGCTACTGTCTGCAACTTTTCATCCCAATGGACGAATGTTTGTTCTTGAGAATGTGTTGGTGCTCTGGGGAGTGCTGCAGCTTATACACACTCACCAGCCACTTTGCTAGTACCTAGCTGCACATCTGTGATATCACAGAAGCACATCAAACCATCCCGGAGCTGCCTGTCAGATTGAGATGTGGTGACTGTGGAGGTTATTTGAATAAAGTGAAGTTATTCTCACGTTCAAGAATTTTCAGTTTGAGATCTTTGTGACAGGT
Source organism: Oreochromis niloticus (assembly GCF_001858045.2). Classification (NCBI taxonomy): domain Eukaryota; kingdom Metazoa; phylum Chordata; class Actinopteri; order Cichliformes; family Cichlidae; genus Oreochromis; species Oreochromis niloticus. The sequence goes on from NC_031980.2 coordinate 1,048,983, forward strand.
CATCGTGTCATGGACTAAACTTTATTTGGGAGTTATGCTCTTGGCTAACTCCTGCCACAGCAGCTTCATTTTAGATTGTGTTGGTTTATTTTATTTTTATATACAAACGTCATGAATTTGTTCTTGCTCTTCTTGTGACAGACAGCCACTTAGAAAGGAAGCCAAAGGGTACAAAGGAATTAAACAGTGATCAAACATATATGGAAGCTTCTGACTTTTACATTTAGACTGAGTTACTGATCCAAAACTTGTAGATTTGTCTTCATCAATGGCCAAGAAAGTGTAGCCTATCTTGAAAAAAACTGAAAGATTTGCAGAGGTGCCCCGTAGCACCGAAGCAGGCTGTGTGGCCTTTTTTTCTTAACATATTATGATTATGATACATTACAGCTGTCAAAACTATGGACTTGCTCTGTGTACAAGCCCTATTCCTTCAGAAAGCCAGATAAATTCTTCTGCAGTACAGGCTAACAGGCTTTTCATCAAGGTGGGGTTTATTTTTCAGATCAATACAATAGTGCAATTTAAAATCTGGTCATTTAGCCCCAAAGCACAATATAACAAAAAAGCATTTTTGATCCATTATACCGTTTGAGAGGTGGCGTTCTCTTGGCACAACATTTTCTGTTTATGCATTGCCCCTCTGTTCTCTCAAGATGCCCTTGTATGTAATTGCCACGGTGCTTTGGTTCTTACTACTTGCTCAGCTGTAACAGGGGATGGGACGTTTGGGGGGGGGTCAGCAGTGTTGTTAGCCGGGGATGGAAATTACCTTTCATAACAGCAACAATCGTACTGAGATCTCCACGAGATCATTAATATTCATCAAGAACATAACACATCTCATGCAAAACACAGCACAGGCTGGAGTGGTTTTAAAAAGATCCTAATTATGGATTTACATGGAGCACATGAACAGGCACTGGCTGGGGGTAGGTGCATGCTGGGGCAACAGGCTGGTTTAGCTTTAGCTTTAACTGCAGTTTAAAGCTGCGGTATGATCCGTTGATCCGATGGTACATTAAGTGACGGCGTGCTCAGAACTTCTTTTGAAACAATGAATGCATCGCAGAGAATTGGAGGGGCTGCAGCATTTGTTGCTGTTCTTTCACTGCACAGTATCAGGCTCTGCTTCTCTGCTCTCTTCATTTCTGGCTGCAGAACTCAAGCAGAGGGCAGCTGCACTGGCTGCCTGAGAGAGTCTTCACTTCAAAGTCTTGTCTGCTTAGTTCAGCAATCCAGTGCCTCGCATGCAGCTTTCCTGCCTTATCAGAGAAGAAGGAGTCTCTCCACTTTGTGTGTGTGTGTGTGTGTGTGTGTGTGTGTGTGTGTGTGTGTGTGTGTGTGTGTGTGTGTGTGTGTGTGTGAGCTCGCACATCATAAAATATCCAACCACAAGTTGCCTCTTTGTAAAGTTCTGCAGTCGTTCAGCTACTGGAGCCAGAGGATATCCGTTATCTAATCCTTTATTCTAATCATTCACCAGTATTTATAATGCAAAAAATGTTGTTTGCATTCATGCCCTTACTCTAAGTTGAGCACTTTGATAAATTAAATGTAATGAGAAACACTTCTAGAACCCAATTTATTCGATTATGAGTGCCACTGGCTTTAAAACTCCTTTTTTATTATAGAAAACGTGCCTTAATTGAGATACATTGTTTTCATCTACTGTCCATTTATTGCTGCCTCTGCGTTGTCCCATTGGTGTGTGTGTGTTTCCTGTCAGTGAGTCAAATCTAAAATTTGCCTTTTATCGTGAAAATGGGCCACAAATCTTTTCAATTGTTATTGGACTCTAACATGATTTCCCTCAAGAAGAAAATGCCCCGGCTGACTTTTATACGGTAATATTCAGCGAAGCGGCTCAGAATATAAATGACTGTTGAATCCATGTAAAGGTATTATGCTAAGCCTGTTCAATACCCCTGAGAAGAGCCATGAAAATAAGCTGCACTAGTAAACTCAGCACTGTTACCTAGTGTGGTCGTGACAAACGTGATGCAGAAGTCTGACAGACCTTTTAGACTTCTGATGGTATTGGTGGACATACTGTGAGGAAGACGTGGTCGTGTTCTTGCTTTACTGCACATCGGGGTCAGAAAGTTCAGAGCTCAGTTACATTTGTCTTCATTTGTCATCAAGATGGTTTTTTGGTGAACATCTGTGTTCTTTTTGGTCAGCAGTGGTTTTCTCCATGGGACTTTTGTATGGAGGCCATTTTTGTCTTTTTGTTATTGTTGAATCATAAACTCTGACCTTAACTGAGACATGTGAAGCCTCCGGTTCCTCTGGTTCCAGCTCTTTTGTGACTGCCTAGATGATTGGCCGATGTGCTCTTGGACTAATTTTGATAGGTCAGTCACTCCTGGGAAGCTTCGCCAATCTTTCAAGTGTTCTCCATTTGTGGATAATGGCTCCCACTGTGGGTCCCAAAACCTTACAAATGGCTTTGTCATCCAGATCGATAGATGTCAACGACTTTGTTTTTCAGCTGTTTTTTAGGTATGATATATCATAACATCATGTTTTGCTTTGCAAGATATTTTAGCCCACTTCACTTTGTCAGACAGGTTGAAGCGATGCAGCAGGTCTGGTACGGTGCGGTTTGTGAAATTGAGCTCAGCTTTAAAAAAAGAAAAATGAGGTTAATCACATTTAATTCATTAACAAGGGGGCAGTTACTTTTCCAGAGGGCAGTAGGTTTGGATAACGTTCCCTTAATGAATGATATCATCATTTAAAAACTGCATTCTGCATTTACTTGGGTTATTTTTGTCTAATACTACACTTTGCTCAATGAGCTGAGATATTTAAGTGTGTCAAATATGCAAAAAACAAACTTTTTTAATGTCATTAATGGCAACCATGCAAAGTACCTTAGTAATGGTTCCAATCAAGAATGATAGCTCTGACGGGTCATTAAGTCACACTAGTTTTGTATCCATCCAACTGACAAATCTCATAAAGTGTACTGTTGCTGCACATCTGCAAGACACTTTGCAACCCCTGGTTCCTCCTCCTCATGATGAAGAGGACTTCCTCAGTGTCATATTTGTTCTAACTGATTCCTGCTCTGTCTTCTTGTTGTTCTGCTCGACTGCTCGACAGGCACAGGAGGTCCCAGAACAGAAACATACTAATTATTAAAATTTGGGGAAACAAAGCAGTCTTTTTCTGACTGCAGTGGCTGAGCAAATATCTGTGTCTGAGGTCGGATCGTGCCACCATTCGTTACGTCTTGTTTACATTTGGGTGCAGATGCGACACGATGATGCTGACACGAGCTCGTCACAGAACATTAAATCATTTTTCTCGTTCTCGGCTGTGGATTATCCAAAGCAACCAGGACACTAGGATAGAAGCATTTGACAATTGATGTACTAATTGGTGCAGTTAAAGGCCTCATCAGCACAACTGATTAGGTTTCATATGTCATGGTGATTATGAGGAGCATTAAGCAGAACTCATTAATAAATATGACAGGATGCCAATAAAAAGCCGTGCGGGGAACACTTAGAATTGTAAAATGTCAGATGTGAAGATACCAAAAAAATGTTTCACCAACTTCAGCCTTTGTTGAAATCTAGCTTAGATTGCAATGTTGTGTTTTCCCAACAATGGTTGTTTTTAAATTGAACTTCCACTAGCATAGCTGTCATTTCTACTGACATTACTGATCATTAAAAGCTCATTAGGTGAGGATGTGAGCATGTGTCTGAAAGGAAATGTAGGAGCACGACAGACGAGTCTGTTCTTGATGAAGTTTCTCCTAAAGCGTGCATGCATTAGCCATCAATGGGACTGGCACAGGGCGCGTTACTGTGCGGCCTGAATTAATTTTTACATGAATTTCTCCTTTGTTACTTTGCTAGCATTAGTGCACTTTGAGTTTAGTGCTTCCAGAGGTTTCTGCACCTTGAATTGCACGAGTAACACACAGTTAGAGCTGTTTGCAATCTGTGCTTACACTTCACCCAGATCAGTAACATTTCCTAGAACATTGTTTGCTTGCTATGAATGTGTCAGGAGACAAGTCTTAAAAAGTCTTTAAAATGCACAGACATGCTGATAGTTTGATTTGGACGTGCGGAAAATGTTTCCATGCAGCAAGGCAGAATGCACTTTAAATTCTGCCGTCCTCCTCCTGCATGTTTTGCACTGTAATAGCAGCACAATGTTAGGACCAGTAGGCTAGCAAACTGCCACCCACATCTCCCAATGACTGACTGAAAGATCTGTGGAAATGTTGGCCGGGGCAAATGCACCTGCTGCCAGAAGCTGTGAACACATACCAGAGGGATTTTATGCTTTGAGAGGAAAACAGAAGGCAGGAAGAAGTTTGCCTACTCAGCTGTCATAAATCTTCACTTGCAGTGTGAACACTGGCTGACTCATAATTTGCTTTTAGGGCCATCCTGTCTGTGTAAAGAAATCTATACATTCACACCACATGGCTGCCTGGAAGTTGTTTCATTTGTATCCTCGTGTGAGTTTACTGCTGAAAAAATACAATAAATATTTTTCTAATTTATCTGTCTTTCAGTACCATCAAATGAGGTTTGCTCCACTGAATGCTGCAACGCTGGCACTGAGGTACAACATCTCTGAATATCTGACTGTAAGGCATGTTCACTTTCATTTGTTAGCAAATCAAAAAGTTGTGGAAAATTTGCAGTTCATTGCACATTGGATCATATTTCCACAGGGGTGAGTTACATACATGTAACTCACGCCGCAAGACTGTAGTGTCGACTCCTCTCATGCAACGAGACCAGTTGCAGACCAGTTGCACTCAACAGCACAGACTGCTTTGCATGACTGATTGATTGCAATGTGCAGGTAATCTGTCTGCACTTAATCAGGCCACAGTTACACGCTGTCTCCCATCAAGTGACCTCTGCAATCGGCTCGGTCACAGCGAGGGTTAAAGGAGTTGCACGCTCCACAAAACAGACACAGATAAATGTCACTGATTTAAAAGAGTTTTCTATTATTAACCATTATGGCATTGCTCACACACACATTGCCTGTAGCCATAAAAATGTTGATTCAGTATTAAGTTTTAATTTTTTCCTCCAAGTGATGCTGCGAGGTGAAAACTGAATAATTGCTACATCTTCTATAATTGAATAAAGTAATGTAAACAAGAGTTGTGAATGGCTCAGAGGAGGGGAGCCTGGTAATTAGCTTTACACACATGCAAAAGTAATGCAGCTGAGAGAGGAAACAATAAAACCCAGACTCAGTGGAGCGTTACCGACTGATTGCAGTCCAGGAGGTGGAGTGGAGTCTCAATCTTACTTTTTTCCTCTTGAGAGAAAAGTGATCAGAAGACGCCCGAGGAAGAACAAACATCACACTTCACGATCAGAAGGAGTGTCAGTATTTACACGGGGTAAATCACTGCCCTTCTCCTCCCACTCAGGTTTGTCCAGTTCACTGTGACTCATCAAAACATCAAACTGACGCAGACAGGAGAGAAATGTTTGACAAACTAAAATGCCACTTCCCTGGCGCTAAGCCACGACATTCATCATGCGTCATAGAGGGAAAAAGCTACAAATGGGACATTAGAAAGTGTATTTATTAAAAAAACCCACAGAAAAACAGCCAGTTTAGAAAAGCCAGCAGTAACACAGGATTTGTGGTCTCGCCCATTTGTGTGGCTCTATGGAAAGGTGGGATTGTAGTTTTTCTGATATCTATAATTGCACATTAGAGCCGGACCCAATAATTGCATTGTTTGATTCTTCCTCTTCCCTTTTACACCTCAGCTCTGCTGCACAAACTACAGTTTTGTTCGGAATGGTAATTGCTAAGAAAATTATCTTGACTCTCTGGAAGTCGGATATTGTACCTCAATTCAAAATGTGGCTGACAGAACTGACTGCTCTACTGCATATGGAGAGAATTAGGTATATATTAGTGGACAAACTTAGTAATTTCTTTGATGTGTGGCAGCCATTTTTAGACCATGTATTAAAACAAAGTCCTGTTTGATCGATCACCAATAACTTAGCCTACCACCTTAGCATTTTATTTTTGTTTATTGCCAGTGTTGAAGTAGTATTTTTGTCGTTGCAGTGTAAACTTTTGTCTTATTTGTGTGTTTTAGCCCTTGCTGTTGTGTTGTCTGTTGTTTTTTTGTTTGTTTGTTTTTTTTGTTTGTTTTTTCTTATAACAAAAAAATGTCAATAAATATATATATATATATATATATATATATATATATAACAAGGAAAAAAAAAGAAAAAGAAAGGTGGGATTGTAGAATGCGGTTTTCGTCCTGGTCGCGGAACACTGGACCAGCTCTTTATCCTCTCAAGGATACTTGAGGGTGCATGGGAGTTTGCCCAACCAGTCTACATGTGTTTTGTGGACTTGGAGAAGGCATTCGACCGTGTCCTTCAGGGTGTCCTGTGGGAGGTGTTGCGGGAGTATGGGGTGTCTGGCCCATTGCTACGGGCCATTCGATCCCTATACAACCGTTGCAAGAGTTTGGTTCGCATTGCCGGCAATAAGTCGGACTCGTTCCCGGTGGGTGATGGGCTCCGCCAGGGCTGCCCTTTGTCACTGGTTCTGTTCATAATTTTTATGGACAGGATTTCTAGGCGTAGCCAAGTGGCGGAGGGCTTTCGCTTCGGTGGCCTCAGAATCTCATCTCTGCTTTTTGCGGATGATGTGGTTCTGTTGGCTTCATCAGGTGAAGGCCTCCAGCTCGCACTGGAACGGTTCGCAGCCGAGTGTGAAGCAGCAGGAATGAGGATCAGCACCTCCAAATCTGAGGCCATGGTTCTCAGCCGGAAAAGGGTGGAGTGCCCACTCTGGGTCGGGGATGAGTTCCTGCCCCAAGTGGAGGAGTTCAAGTATCTCGGGGTCTTGTTTGCGAGTGATGGGAGAAGGGAGCCGGAGATCGACAGACGGATTGGTGCTGCGGCTGCAGTGATGCGGACTGCTGCACCGGTCCGTCGTGGTGAAGAGGGAGCTGAGTGTAAAAGCGAAGCTCTCAATTTACCGGTCGATCTACGTCCCTACCCTCACCTATGGCCACGAGCTGTGGGTAGTGACCGAAAGAACGAGATCGCGGATACAAGCGGCAGAAATGAGCTTCCTCCGAAGGGTGGCTGGCCTCTCCCTTAGAGATAGGGTGAGAAGTTCGGCCATCCGGGAGGGGCTCAGAGTAGAGCCGCTGCTCCTCCACATCGAAAGGAGCCAGTTGAGGTGGTTCGGGCATCTGACAAGGATGCCTCCTGGGCGCCTCCTGGGTGAGGTGTTCTGGGCATGTCCCACCGGGAGGAGGCCCCGGGGCAGACCCAGGACACGCTGGGGAGATTATATCTCTCGGCTGGCCTGGGAACGCCTTGGTGTTCCCCTGGATAAGCTGGAGGAGGTGGCTGGGGAGAGGGAGGTCTGGGCTTCTCTGCTTAGGCTGCTGCCCCCGCGACCCGGCCTCGGATAAAGCGGATGAAGATGGATGGATGGATGGATGGATGGATGGATGGATGGATGGATGGATGGATTGTAGGATGGTACCGAGACACATGGTACAGAGGAATTTGCTTACTTCCATTTTCCCCAATAGTGGTGAAGCCCTTTGTGAGCACAACTGTAAGACGTTTCCTGTTGTTGGTCACCAGCTTTGCACACATCTCAGGAGGGATTCTGGCCCACACCTCTTAGCAGAAACTCTCTAAACCCTTTAGCTTTCTTGGTTTCCCGTTCAGCTTCAGCTCCAACAATAGATTTTCCATAGGACTGAGTTGTGGAGACGTGTTCACAGTCACAAACCAGCTTCCACTGGTTGTTTCACTGGCAAACAGAAAAATGTTTTAACACAGCTGTGTCAAAATGCATTATACAGTCGGCTGAGCTAAGTGTATAACTGAGAAAATACAAGAAATACAAAAAATGCCAATACTTCAAAATCCCTGATTTTCCAAACATCATCATCCTGAGTGCTGTACTGCAGCTGCTAAGCCCATCATGTGATCAACAGTGTTGCACTGAGACCGATCCATGACTTGTGTACATTTAGCCCCATTGATCCTCTACTACAACCACTGAGCATGTGGTTCCTCAGAAAGCACAGATAAGTACAAAAGCCGCACAGATCATAAAGTCAGTCAAACTGCACATTTGTAAATGGTTTCTGCCTTCACTGTGCATCCTTAACAGCCTCAGGAATAAATTAACTGTCAACCATCCAAGATGAATGGCTGCATTGCCCAGATGGGCTGTGGGATCCATGGCAACCGCTCCACCGCATTTAAAACGTTGTTGTGTTTTGTTGCGGTATGATTTACTCATCTGGGCTCCGTCTTTCTGCTGTTATGTTCCAATCAAGCTTAAACAAAATGTATTGAAATGTATTCTGCCCAGCCACACTGCTGCCAAAGGGCCTGCCGTGCTCCCGACCTTGGATTCACATGGATTTAAATGGTCGAGTGTGAATATAACTCCAAACAATCATTCCAAAGAAAAGCATTATTCCTTTTCCTTGAATAAGACAAAGATGGTTACAGTGTTACTGTCACCATCCTGAGTTGTTTGACCCTTTCAGCATTTTTTTATATTTTGATGTTTATGTTTAAGTTCTTTGGGTTACCTAAGTTCATTTCTAGGTTGCTGTTATAGTTCATTGTTTCTTAGATTCCCCTTGTGTCTTCACCCTGTGTTTAAGTCTTCCTCGCCCTTCATGTGTTGTCATGTTCGCATCTCATTATATTTCCTGTTTTATTTTGAAGAGCTCTGGTGTTCCATGTTCCTTGTGTTTAGTTTCACTTGCCTTGTGGCATCATTATGTTCATTCTAATCAGCTGTTTCCACTTCCCCCGATCACCTCCTGTGTGTATTTAGTCTGTGTTTTCATTCATTCCCCGTCCGGTCGTCTGCTACGTTCACATCATGTTTCTAGGTTTTACATGTATCCATGTCAGGGCTACATGTTCACATTCAGGGTTTTTTCATGTTTTAATCTTCATCCAGTCTAGGTTATTGTTTAGTTTTGCCTTTACCCTTTTATTTTTCTACTCTTTAATAAACAGCTCGTCCTTTGTTAAATCAAAGTTTTTGTCACGGTCCTGAGCCTGCCGACTCAGTGTTTTGTGTTTCCTTATGCTTTTGTTCATTCCGAGTATGTATTCTGTTGTGATTTGCCACTTGTTAGGTTTCTGTTCTTTGCCTGCCTGCCCCCACTTCTCTGTGTTCCCTCCGTCTGTCCATGGTGTCACACTGTCTGTTTGTGAATCTGTCTGTTTAGTTCAGTGTCTTGTCTGGTTCTGTGTCTAAGTTTCCTGTTTTATTGTGAAGGTCTCCGTCTGTTGTGAGTGTGTTCAGTTTACGTTTCCCCTGTCCCGTTTACGTTTCCCCTGTCCCGTCAGCTCTGATTTCTCCCAGCTGTGTTGCCCTCCTGTTTCTCATTCCCTGATTACTGGTGTGTGTATTTAAGCCCTGTGTGTTCTCCTGCCTGTTGCCAGTTCGTCTGTGTTCCACGGTGTCATGTTCCTCGTCTGCGGCTCTCTGCCTCTCATCCCTTTTGGTATCTTCTCAGGTTTGTTATTTAGTTTTCCCAGTTTAGGTTTCTGTAGTTATTGTCCTCCTGTTTTGCCACCACTCCACTTTGTAAATAAACGTCACTAGCATTATCATCCACTGCTTGCATTTTGGGTCCTTTCTCCCACCAACACCACACGGCTCGCCTCGGCAGCCGTGACAGTTTTGTTTTGCATGTTTCCTCGCTCCACACAGTCAGCTTCAGCCACACTGTGACCGCTACAAAGGGACTACTTTTACCTCTTTATGTACTGCTATGCTTCATGTCACCTCATATTCTAGAAAGGAAAAGCTGTTCCTGTTGTAGTTATCAGGACAGTATTTGCTCCAAAGACATGTAAAAACTGAAGTAGTCACTGCACTGAAGCTGGATTTTTGCCCTGTTTACATGTAATGTCAAGTCTTAGGATTTGTCCAGTGTACACAGGTGTTTTTCTAAAACTGTTTAAAACTTCAGCTTTCATTTAAAAAAATATCTCCATCCACATGATACCCATAAGCATATAGCGATGTCAGCCAATCAGAAGCCTGCAAACAATCACATGGTGCACAGTCAGACTTCAAAACGGTGAAAGGGTCACACTTCCCAGAGTTTTGTTTTTAGTGACCTAAAATGCATTTCTGTGTGGACTGACAGAAAAATGACCAAAATACGTGTGAACGTGTGCACAGGCAACATTTCTGATTTGGTGAAATGTTCTCTGTGTTTCTGAACTTGGAGTCAAATAACAGTCAAAAAGTCTGATTTTATTTTGTCTTTTAATGTAGTGGATACAGCAATGCATTATTTAGGCTTACTGTATGTGAAAGCCATAGGCATGTATTATCAATTAAATATACATATAAACCGATTTTATGCGCTTTCATATTTTCCACTGGCACCATATATACAGGTTTAAAGTACGGGTCTCCTAAGGCACATCACAGGTGACCTCAATTTTAGATGACACCAACTCACCCAGGGACACCACATAGTTTCTTCCTGTCAGAGATGATTTCAGTCCATTTAAAACTTAACCTGATAAGCTGAGTTGGGTCTGGAGCAAAGTCAGAACGATACTGTGATTGAAAGAATCACTTAAGTACAAACAGACCAAATAACCTGTTTTCTTAGTGCTAGAAATCTTTCAAATGAATAGAACCAAAAGCATTGCTATCTGACAAAGGTCTGATAGAAAGGAGCCATGAAACAAGTTACCTCTGACTCTTTCGCCTCGACTTCTGGCCAAAGATCAAACCCTCAAGATTCCAGGCGACTGTGTTTCTTTAGGATTGGCTCTGAGCTGACTGACAAGTCTTTTGAGGTCCAAAGGGATTGATGGGAGAGAGTGAGGAGGAGAGAGGAAGCAGCAGAGGAACGGATCAATGGTTAGTCGACAAAAAGATCAAGGGCTGACCTCTGAGTACAAGACGACTATCTTGGCAGAACAAGAGTGAAGCAAGGGTGAGAGGAAAAAGGCTGGCAAAGCCCTGTAGACACCGCAGTCTTCAAGTCTCCGCAGTGCTGCCTTGGGCTAAAGGTTAAACACTTCTATATTCCTTTTATAATGATTTCATTGAATGGCAGCAATATGATGGAAGAAGACCGTCACAGCACAGTGAGTGTGTGTCCTAAACATTTCAAAAGACCACATTGCCTGGAAGTTTTCCAATTTTCCACCTGTTTGATTAACAAGTGATGAGGTTTAAATTTAAAGTATTTGATCAGGACCTGTTTATCAGGCTCTTTTTAGCAATTTAGATTAATATGCAAGTTCTCTATGTAAAATCTGTGCTCTCTAACCTTTCATTTGTATCATATCATAGAAACATGTAAAATAATCTAAACAAAAGTTGATAGGAATATGAAAGGTAGTGAAGCAATATGTTTAATTTAAACCATTATAGAATATTTTCTAAATTTTTTTAGGTGGGTTAGCACAGTCACTCTCCTTGGTTTCAATCCCCAAACCAGCTATAATCCAAAGACCTCAGGTTAATTAGTCATTATAAATAGGCTGTGGGTGCACATGATTGTGTGTCTCTTTGTGTTATCCCTATAACAGATTGGCAACCTGTCCAGTGTACCCTGCCTCTTACACTGATAGCTAGGATATGAGCCCACAATGAAAAAGTATAAAGAAAACAGATGGATGGTAAAATGGTAAATGGCCTGTATTTGTATAGCACTTTACTTAGTCCCTATGGACCCCAAAGCACTTTACACTACATTCAGTCATCGTAGATGGATCGTTTCCTATAGTCTAAGGAGCTTGGAAAGAAAAGCGTCTGGACTTCATAAGCTGCTTGAAGATGTTTCACCTCTCATCCGAGAAGCTTCTTCAGTTCTAGGGTCAAATGGTGAAGAGTCCCAGATTTAAACCCTGTGGGACAAAAGGACCCCCTAATGATCCTCTACCTAATCACATGAGCCAACGAGCCAAGTTTCACAATGAGCTCACCCGAAACCTTGGCTGATTGTGACCTTCACCCGTTTTCACACCTTGGCTCATGTGATTAGGTAGAGGATCATTAGGGGGTCCTTTTGTCCCTCTTGGGGGGAGGGGGGGACACTCCCACGGGGTTTAAATCTGGGACTCTCCACCATTTGACCCTAGAACTGAAGAAGCTTCTTGGATGAGAGGTGAAACGTCTTCAAGCAACTTAAAGAAGTTCCGAGCTCCTTAGACTACGATGACCTGGATGACTGAGAACCTTCACAGACATCCTTTTGTATAATGACAGCCTGCAGTGATAATGTCCACAACCTGTAGCTACAAGTGAGACAAGGAGGTGTTTTGTCTACAGGACATAATGGACTGGTTCTTATATAGCCCTTTGCACCACTTGTGCTTTATATAACAGATATATGTTCATACTCTGTTTCTATTGAACATACTCACTCTGACGAATGCATCAGGACCAACTCAAAGTTGTTGCCCATGGTCATGAGAATTTGCATAATTATGATGAAGGAACTGACCTCCCAGCCCATTGTTCCTTCAGTGGGCTGGTTTCAGTCATTATGCAAATGTACTGTTTATAAGGTTTGGGGAAACCTGCAGTCAGCTGAGACTGAAGAAGTCACTTGGATGAGTGACGAAAGTTTCTCCCACTGAAAACGTTCAGATGAACAGAATCAACTTTTGGAGATTGCCCAAGGACGCTTTGGCATTGCAACTGGAGCAGCCCGGAATCGAACCCCCAACCTTCCAACCTGCTTTACTCCCTGAGCCACAACCACAAGCAGTTTCTCCAAACGCTGCAGGTCAGCACTTTAATATGTTAATATTACCTGACAGAAGAGAAACGAAGACATCACTTGGCTGTTTGAGCTCATTTCATGTGCAGACATCTCCTGACGTTAGGATGGCACATTTCCCCTCTTGGTTCATGCAAATGAATAACTCTCTCTCTCTCCTTTTCCCTGTGACTCCTAAGCCCTCTCACTCATCCTCTGTGAGTCTGTTTAAAAGGTTCCTGCTCACCACTCAAGGAGCTTTTCAGAGGTTAACAGCACACTGCCCATCCTCCTCCTCCATCACTAAATAATTTATCCAGCACCCGACAAGCTCATCGCTTAAATCTGGTCGGGGGGACAAATCTGACACAACACACTTGTTCATCTTTGACCTCCACAGAAAGTGAAATCTAGGCCCTCCCGTGGACCACATGTTCTGCTGATAGGAATCACTTTTAATCCATCACTTCTTGGCTGTTTCTCCACATTTACCCGAGTGACAGTTGAAATATGCACCTCAGGGCATGCTGCAGCCAGTCCTTATCTCCAAGGCCCCTGAGCCCGCACATCACTGTGCTGCAGCAGCATAACTTCATTAAAGTTTCATTGTGTGTTGGAGCAAGCTTGACGGGAGCTCTAAGCTGCCCGTCTGCGTGCCACCGCTGACTTCAACAACAAGCGTTCCACTCTCTCTCTTCTCATCCTCAGATGCTCACTTCCTCCCTCCTTCCTCCCTCCTTCACTGGTCAGACCGAGCGCTTGTTAAATAACATGAGGGCCCCTCAAGATTTGCTGATAAGCCTGTTGTTGAGCAGATGGGCCAGAAGAATCCCTTACTCACTTATAGCTGTCTCTTCTGGTTTTTCAGCTGCCACTGAGACTCAGGAGAGAACTGTAACGAGTGCATGAAGCAGGCCGTTGCATACTGAGAGAGCATATGTGCTGAGCGAGAGCCCTTTTTTGTCTTTAGAAACATGTCTGACTTATTGCATTTATCTGATGCTTCTATTTACAGCGACTTTCACTGAGTGCATCAGTACCTGCAGTTTTTTTTTGCTTCCCAGCACTCAGTCAATCTGTCGATGGACTTGAAAGGATCCTTTGGTAAATGCAATCTGGAATCAATTGGACTTGCTTGTGGTTGGATTTGTATCACAGGATTTATAAAGCTGCTCACTCTCTCTGCACGTTTGCCTTTGTTTCCGCTGCAGAATATTCTGAGTCAACAGCAGCTCGCGGCAGATTTTCGGCTCAAAGCAGAAGGGCATCCTAGCCCAGCCATATTTCAGCAAACAGTTTTATGAGATCACGTTTATTGTTTGCAGAAATTCTGAACCAGGTGTCAGTATTTTTCCCAGCTGAGTGTTTTTGTTTGACTTGCTTCGTGCTTGTTAAGCTGCAGTAAGTCGTGGATCAAGAGACCCACTGCTCTGTTTTTGACTGTTCAGCAGTGGTACTCAGTGCATATACTTTTACCTGATGTCAGTAGAATATTATATGTATTTTATTAGTTTAACTGACATGTTTGCATGGAATGAACTAGTTTTACTTTATTGACAAAAAAACACATTTTATAACAGGTACAAACTAAAATAAAGACATTTCTGAAAAACTGGCAAAACTATCATTTTTGCCAGTTTTGAATGTTTAACCCTCTGAACTCTCGGTGATGACCTAACGCCAGACCTAAGCAATCAAAACACTTTTTTTTTTTTAGACAATTATCATTATCTCAAGTGTGGCCAATCAGGGAACAAAGAAAATCAAAGGGACCATTCTCACTGACACACAACAAGAAGCATTTAGACCAGGGGTGGGCACCGAGGGCCGGTGTCCCTGCAGGTTTTACATGTGTCCTTGAACCAACACAGCTGATTTAAATGGCTAAATTATCTCCTCAACATGTCCTGATGTTCTCCAGAGGTCTGGTAACGAACTAATCATGTGATTCAGGTGTGTTGACCCAAGGTGAGATCTAAAACCTGCAGGGACACCGGCCCTCGGGGCCTGGAATTGCCCACCCCTGATTTAGACGAAGCACTTATCTGCACAATCACACACACGCACACCTTCATACAATAAGTTCCTTTTTGCACATGCTCAGTATTTTGCACAGTCTTGTGTCTGTATCATTTGGTTCTCTCTGGTCTTGTACTGTTTTTTTGCAATTTTTGCACACTTTGTACTTTATGCAGTCCTGTGTTGATTGTTATATGTAGCACCGTGGTCCTGGAGGACCGTCGTCTTGTTTCACTGTGTACTCAGTGTTGGCTCAATCCTTTTCTAATCTAAAGCCTAACTCATACTTTCCACTAAAGGGAATCTCATTCACATCACATGGTTCATGTTTAGGCCACGTAAACAGCACTGGGACTTTTTAAAGCTTAGACACAATAAAACAATATTGTTCTCGGGGGTTTTCTCCCTCTTACATTTTGCTTTGTAACCAAATGGTGGGAGTAAAAAATGCTATAAATATCCACAAATATTTCTTTTTGGAAAAACGCTGAGTGACTCCTGTGAGTGTCCATGCAGAACACAGGTGGAGCACGCTTAACCCTCATGCAAACTCCTGTCCTGTTACGCCACAGATGAGATTAGCTTCATTATGTGTCAAAATTGCCTGCTAGCTCTACCTACACGTTTGGAGATTAGCATTATTGATAGTATTGATTGCTGATTTAATTTGTCACAGACAAACAAAAAGCATGTTTCTTCTTTCAAGTCAAGACATCCGGGAATCTGCTGCATTATTTTTGACTATTTTAAAGGATGTTCTGACATTGTTAGGAAGCTGATTTGTTAATTCTAAGAATATCGCTTTAAATTAACCGGTCCATACAACAGCTCCAATATACGGCGGTCCTGAGGGGTCGAATGTACCGCAGTTTAAGAAAACATGAATAAAAAGCACAATAAACACAACAAAAGTGTTATTGGGAGACGATAATGTGACGGAACAGCTGCAGAAGTGACCAATAGAAACCAAAGCATGCCAAGGACCGCCCTGAGCCATGCTTAAAAGAAGGTTCTGAGGGAGGAAAGATGTTGTTTTAATCACACGATCAAAATGGTAGTATGTTTTAATGTTAACAACCCAGAAATGTGAATACACTGAGCTGTAAAGAAGACACTCCCAAGTAAGGCTACGTCCACACTAGCGTTTTCAGTCGTTTTCACAGAGTTGTGCGTCCACATTGAAACCGATGAAAACACTTACGTTCCAGTCCTGCGCATGCGCAAAAGCGAGTGGGAATTAAAGAATTTGAAGAAAAGCCATCTGGAGCACGTACAGACTGATATTCATCTTTTTTAGGGCTGTCAAAATTGAGAGCAATCAAAACAACCGCTGTATAATGCACTCCGCCATCTTTGTTTAATTGGTCACATGACTAAAATACGTCATGGTTTTAGAAAGTCTGCGTTTTCGTGTGTCCACACTGCAACGGGACAGCTGCGTTCTGAAATGCATGCGTTTTCGAGAGCGTTTCCAAAACGCTGCGTTTTTCCTTGAGGAAAGCGCCGTCTCAGTGTGGACGGGAGGCCAAAGCGGAGAGAAAACGTGTGGAAGTAGCCTCAGTCCATAAACTGTGATCACTGTTTCACGCCTGTTTACTCTGGTCACCAAAATATGAAAATGATTATAATTACAAGTGATTATCCTGAGCCCTCATTAGCTGGAGTGGTTTCTGTGAACCACATCCTATTAAACTCATTCAGCTGAAATTAAAGACAGTCCCACAGGAAGTTTCGACTTCAGAGACAAACAGGCCAAATAAGCAACAAACCGCACCGTGATCATTTGGATACCGCCCGCTTATTAGGTGGGGAAATAAGCATCGAGCGCGGGGCTGCGCTTCCTTCTCTGTTTGTTTTCACCGAAAGCAGGTGAGAAGGAGAATAATACCGTGGGAGATGGACAGAAAGCGATGAGGCAGTTATTTAAAGGGTGTGATGTGGTGGTAGGTGGATCTTGTGGAGATCCGTCACCTTGTGGTTATTCAACATCCAAACGAGCTGATTCTCAGGGAGCAGCGGTGACACGCAGAAGGAGCCAGTGTCATCTTCCTGTGGGAGGCGAGGACGACAGAAAAAAAGAGGGAGAAAGCCGAGATGGGAGGTGGCGAGGCACGTGGCCTGTTACCATAGCAATGAGTCTCATGTCAACCTGCAGAACATAAATGGATTTTTTATTTCTTTCGTTTCGACGTGAAACTCCCCTCTGCTTTCTTCTCCTTTCACTTACCCGACTTTGCGACCCTCCACCTCTCACCCACTTTGGGAAGGTGGAATTATTCTGCCAAATAACGCAGCAGCGCTCTGAGATCTGCTGTTTACTGTATCCCGACAGTGAGATAACGCTTAGTCATAACGCTCATTTATATTCATGCTGCTGTAACTTATGCTCAGAGACACAAAGCAGGATCCGTTTGGAGAGGCTCGTTTTTGGTGCTGTGTGAAACGTGCTGACACGATGTCCGTTGCGTAACGCGCCTTGATGTGTCTGACGCGCGCGCGCGCACGCGGCTGTGATTTATGGCGGTGAAAAATTGATGCTGATGTTTAGTAGATGAAAGAGTTCCGCAGGTGTGGAGGAACCGAGGGTGAGAGGGACAGACACGCTGTGGAAAACAAAAAGCAGAAACAGCCTCGTATTCTTCAGTAATGTCAGCTTCTGTTACTGTGCTGAATGCTGTTTATCAGGAGATGTGCAGCACGCCGAGCTTCTTCCTGATTTAACACATACAGAGCAAAATAATTCCTATTTATAAATGTGACGTTTAACTAAAACTAGCGCGTGTTGCTGCTGTTTCTACACATGGAAACAACAAGAACGAGGTGACAGGCTGGAAAAAGCGCAGGGATACAGTCCGTGTTTAATTAAACAAGCGTCCGGTTTTATTTTTAGCGCATATGAGTTCAGGATGTTTGTAATGCTTGGCCTCACATTCCAAGGGTCATGGGACAGTCATGGATTTGTTACATCACACTGACCCTCCTGGAAACCATTAGCTGGCTTTAACAGCGCTATTGATCAGCAGCATGAAATCTAATAATGTTCTCTGAGGCAATCACATCAGCTGGGTCTGTATAACAAAGTCTGGGTAGATCACGTGTTCTCCGTTGGTCCGTGTGGTTTCTCTCCAGGTAGCCAGGCTTCCCCCCAAATGTAAAGGCATGTGTGTCTGGTTAATTCCTAATCGGTTGTGGTTAATGATGATAAAGTGCTAAAATGTGACTTGTAGTCTAAGACTCAGTTACACCCGTTGGTGATCATCTGGCAACCACCTGTCACAAATAACAAGCATGTATTTGTCATCCAGGGGGAACTGGGAAGAACTGGGAATTTTAGAAGTTATCCTTTTTAGAAAGTGTGTGTCTCTTCATGAAAAATGTTAAATAGGCAGTATGTTGAGTTTGTACTTCCTTAGTCAAGGTAATAAGAGCATCCTGCCCACAGCACAGCAGAAACACACTGCTGTGAGGGCTGAAGGTGTTTAATGTGGAACAGCACAGCAGAGATGCTGAGATAATGGATGGTAACGAATTTTTAAAGGCGGCTGTCGTGGAGAAGCCATGCAGGGGACTCAGATGCTGTGACAGAGGCAGGAGGCAGACAGGGAACACCAAGAGAAGTTGGGAAGCAGCTGGGAGTTGAGTGAGATCCAGCTGTTAGCTGTGGTGGCTCAGCATTCAGCATTTTGAGTTGGCAGCCAGCCCCACAGCAGTGTGGTCACTAAGCAGCAGCCTCCAACAACCACCTCCCAGCTGCTCAGGCAACACCTTTTCCCCTGGATACCAGAGGTTGCCATGGGGTCACTGACTGCTTGACTGTGTGTGTGACTGAGTGGTCAGTAAGGCTATAAAAGCAAGTATATTACAGCAGGTATATTTGGGTTTTAGCTGATTAGTGCGGTTTTGAGGGATTCGGTAAAATATTCCCTGAAACAGTCAGTTACAGTCACTTTTATACAGGACGCCCTCAGGGGCGTATACACATGATGTTGTTGTTTTTAATCATCCTCAGCAAAATATCCTTTACAGACGACGACTGAAGTCTGGAAAACATCAAAAATGAAATAGTTTCCATCTTTTAATGCTTTGCCGGTCACTGGCTCTGCTCAAGACTCAGGGCAACAATGGAAACAATAATCATAACTCTCTAAGTGGAGAAATAACAAACAGGGCTGCAAAGGTAACATGAAACAAGCCTTTATTGCGCTGCTAAAAGTCCAAAAAGAACAGGAGAAACCAACACACTAGGAGCTGAGAGGGCAGAAACACAGAAAGGACAAAGGCAGTGATTACAGATGGGAAACAGGACGGAGAGGAGCACAGGTAATAAAGACAATCAAGGATCAGGGCAAGACAAGGACGAGAAGTAAAACTGACGTGGACACGACAGAAAACTAAGCTACAGAGTAAAACAACCAGAGGAGACCAACGCTAACCTGAATGCTAACACTCAAGAGGATGAACCGAACAAGAAAGTAAAAGCGACCAACATTTAATCCACGGGTCCTTTCGCTGCCACTAAGCTCAGCTGACTGACTCAGCCTCGCAGACTCTTTCACTTCTCTGCCTCCAAAAGCTCGCAGGTCAGATTCAGTGGTTTGTGCCCTGAGATGCTGAATGTCATCACACTTTCCTTTTAGTGGGCTTGTCAAAGTAACGCCTACAAGGCGCCAGGATCCAAGGTGGCTCTTTACTGACACGATCAGTTTGTTTCCTTCGCCTGTCACTTGTTTTAATGTTGCTGCTGATCAGCGTAGAATCAATAACTGAATAAAGGGCCTTTATGTCAGTTTACATGTTAAATGCCACACCAGTAAGCTTCTAAAATATAATATAATTATAAGAATTATATAGATATACAGTAGAAGGGGTTGGACATATTGGACTGTAAACGTTGCATTATAGAAACTAACCTTTGATATTTAAATACATAGAATTGAAAAAGATCAAACTTTCCAGTA
Organism: Oreochromis niloticus; assembly: GCF_001858045.2. Taxonomy (NCBI): domain Eukaryota; kingdom Metazoa; phylum Chordata; class Actinopteri; order Cichliformes; family Cichlidae; genus Oreochromis; species Oreochromis niloticus. Next base: position 1,068,735 of record NC_031980.2, read on the forward strand.
AAATTGGATTTTTCATAAATCTGTGCAATTTCCACAGTGCACAGTGTAGCTGAGCTCTGGAGAATAGTGCCTGTAGCCCAACTCTGCAAGTGAAAACTGCAGGTGGGAGAAGGAAAGGTACTTTGTTCAGTCAAGGATGGACCTGCTGCTTAATGCACACAAATAATCAGCCAATCACATGGCAGCGACTCAAAGCTTGCAGACATGGTATAGACGACCTGCTGAAGTCACCATGCGCCATGTCAGAAAAGCTTCAATCATCTCAAACTGGATTCTTGAACATTACAATGTTCACTCCACTCAAATGACCTCCACAGTCACCAGATTTCAGTCCAACAGAGCCGCTGGTGTAGTGGGAGATTTGGCTGATGCTATCATATCCATGAATCCATGAATCCATGAATCCATGAATCCATGCCCAAAAGAATTAAGTCAGTTCTGCAGGCAAAAGGGGTCCAACCCAGTATCAGAAGGTGAAAGTGACCGGTGAGTGTGTATGTATTCCATGTATGTATATACATAAAATGTAATATCCGTGCACATCAAACAATATTCCTTTTATAAATTCAAACAGCTGATTGAGCTTATTTCCATTAGTATCACCGTATTCGAGGCCCAGCAGCCTTCCAGGTCTAACTTGTTAGCTAGCTCCACATCCCTCGCTCATCCTTTGAATGGATAACAAAAAGACGAGATCACCGGCTGAGGGACCAAACGTGGAATGACTGTAACTCTGTGAGAACGTGCTCATATAGCTGTGAAAGTTACGGCTGATGCAATATTATATAATCATCTATGTGTGTTCTTATCTGATGCAATCTGTATGAAATGTTGCAAATACGCTTTATTTGGATGACAATTCCAGTTTTCAGGGTTGATGCACACCAGTTTATATGTGTGTGTGTGTGTGTGTGTGTGTGAGGAGAAGGCTAGGTTTCACAGTAATAAACACTTCATAGATTCTTGCGATTTGCTTTGCTGCATTGCAGCAGTGGTTCCCTCATGGACCACTCTCCGAATAGGAGGGAGAGTTGAAAAAAGAAAACTCCACAGCAGTCTAAATCTCAATTCCAGTCCTGGACTTAAAGCGTGACACACTGCTTTATAACTTGCTCTGTTGATCTCATTGTGAAGAAACGTTGAGAAGATCCAGGACTTGTTTTGTTTGTTTCTTGCTCCCACTCTTTTAACTCTGATGTCCTCTGTCGAATCCATAATACTTTGAAATTCCTCCAATCTCTATCATTTCATTCGGAACACTAATGGCATTATTTTCCCAGGCATTTCATTTTCTCTGACCAGATCAAACCTATTTATTAGCCTCTGTGCCAACACAGACATCAGTTCCAAAAACATCAATATCATACTGTGAGAGGTGTTGCCTGCCTCTTGATGCTTCGGACAGATTTGCCAATCTTCTGTTTTTCTCTGTGGTAAATCAGCTAATCTCTACAGAGATGTGAAAGACAGCTGAGTGAAGAGGTGCGATGCTGGCTCACAGTATTGACAAACAGTCCAGCAGAGGTAAAACCTTTTCGCACAGCAGTGCAGTCGTAATGATGGGGCACTTTGCAGGAGGCTGTGTTGATGGCAAAGAGAGAGGGAGGGGTGAAAAATAAAGCAGAGCTCTTTATTCTATTTTTAAGGCCAGTGGACAAAATGATTCCCTGTTTTAATGAATAGCTGTGTACATGTGCAGACTGGGTTGGATTAACATGATTTTTATATATATATATATTTCTGCTTCCAAGGAGCCAGATCTTCTTGGAATTTTGTTAAAGTGGTCTTCCGGAATACGTCTTGTGACTTGGTTGCTTCTTCAAGCATTTTCAGTCCGGTCCTTGTACCCGACCATTTCCAAAGGAATGTTTTTTATTTGTTAGGTGACTTATCACAGAGCCACCTCCACGGTCCTCAGCGGTCCATCTGCATCTAAAGGTCAAAGGTCACTCTTTTGAGGATGCCAATGTTCACATTTTGGGCAGAGAAGACAGATGGTTTGAAAGAGGAGTAAAAGATTCCCACTGTGAGCGACCATCTTCGAACAGAGGCGGGGCTTACAACACCAACTGTCTGCCATCTATAATCCAGTTCTGAGATCGTTCCCAGACGCCTTAACGCCCACTCACATCCTGGGCCATCTGACCTCAGGAAATCACATGATAGGGTGGGGCCAGGTTTCACAATGAGCTCACCTTGGCTGATTGTGACCCACACCCGTTTTCACACCTTGGCTTGTGTGATTAGGTAGAGGATCATTAGGGGGTCCTTTCGCCCCTCTCGGGGGGGGGACACTCCCACAGGGTTTAAATCTGGGACTCTCCACCATTTGACCCTAGAACTGAAGAAGTTTCTCGGATGAGAGGTGAAACTTCTTCAAGCAACTTAAGAAGTCCAGATGCTTTTCTTTGCAAGCTCCTTAGACTACGATGACCTGGATGACTGAGAACCTTCACAGACACCTTATATATATTGTATTTCTGTGTTTGTTTGCACATGTTTCAATAAACCGCTGCACCTGTTTCCCATTTTTGAGACTTCTCCACAGTATTCTTGTTAGCATGGTAGCATCACGGCTAGTTAATTTCTCTTCAGCTCCAGCTCCGTACTTTAATCACAGACCTCCTAGTTGCTTGTGACCCAAAAATAGTTAATTCACCTACAATTCTGTACTTTACACTGTACCAACCCATTCGATTCAGTATTTCTTCATGTTGAACCAAAGCAGGGATCAGTTTGTACCTTTGTACACATCGAAAGAGGATGATACAAACGCAGGAGCAGAAAAAAGCATCTAAACTGGGCACAAAACCACTCTACACTTTCTGAATGAGCCATCGTGATGCAGCACAGCGCCCTGTCATTAAGTTGGAGGCTGCCAGTTAGAGCAGCCTAGACCCTTTGGGGGTATTGTGAAATAGCCTAGCTATATAGCAGGGGAGTATTTCCCAGTGGCCTTGCCCAAGAGTTGAAGAGTTTGACCCTCAAATAAAAGGCTAAATCAGTTTCTGCAGAAGCCAGTGATAACACTTCAGATATAATTCTGAAGTACAAATGTCATATTTTTCACTCTGCATAGATTTATCCTTGGAGGCCCATGAAAATATCTCACTGGCATCATCAGAGCGCCTCAACTGACACAGCAGCAATGTTCCCGTTCTTCCATCAGTCATTTCCACCTCTCCGTACCGCCTCATCTGTCTCCATGCGCTGCCAACAATCACCTGACAGCAAGGGCGTCGATTTGGCATGGACGGAAGGGACATGTCCCCACCAGTATCCAGTGATTATTGAATTGTCCCCACCAATAATTTGATCTCTTCGAGTAAAGAAAAACAAACCCGATAGAAAGAAAAAAAAAAAAAAGATCTGTCAACGTCTCATTCACCCAGCGGTGCAGAAAGAGTTAAATTACGTTCTCTACTGGAGTCCTACCTCATGTGACAAATATGGCCAATGTGATTGGCTGTCCCTTTCAGGGAGCTTTGTTTAGTTTTAGCAGCGACAAGCCTGCGCTGCGAGGACCTGCAAGGAGGAGAGGAGGATGGCAGCAAAAAGGAAGAACCTGGATATAAGAAAGTATTTTTCAAAGAAACCTGTAAGTCACTTAAAGTCAAGTTCACTCATAAAATGTGTCCGTCATAATAACGTTACAGGCAATACCAGGCCATACATGCCAACCCTCCCGATTTTTCCGCGAGAATCCCGAATTTCAGTGCCCCTCCCGAAAATCTCCCGGAGCCACCATTCTCCCCAATTTCTCCCGATTTTCCACCCGGACAACAAAATTGAAAAACCATATCCTAGATTGGCCCAGCCAATTCCAGTTTCCAACAATAGCTACTACTACTGCAGCTACTTAGTATTAATATTACTCTTATTACTCTTTCTGGGTCGCAAAATAAACTTTTAACATATTTTCAGGCGAGAATGTAGTTGTGTAAACTTCAAATAACTTAAACATGTTATTGTTTGGCCTTTTTCAGTGTTTTATTTGTTCGTGAGTAAATCGGTTTGGCTGAGATTAAAATTATTAGATTAGATTAGATTAAATAAAACTTTATTAATCCCTCGGGAGGGTTCCTCCGGGGTTTTCACACAGCTGAATAAATGTCAAACAGAAAACTGATTAAACAGAAGTGTGAGATGGTCGAGAATCTACGCAAACGTCCGGTTATATTTTATTTTATTTAGACAGCAAGGAGCAGACGGCAGAGGTGACGTAATTATGAAGGCTAGACCCCCCAATTTCACAGTCGCTCATTTCCGGTCTACCCGGCTTTCGGAGGACCCGGCCCACTTAGACCGCGAAGGCCGGGTCCTCAGGTGGACGCAGCCTCTGAATTTGGACACCCCACATTTAACTTATTTTTTTCCGATAAGTAAACACTGTAAAACCCCCTTTGAATGTCTCCCTAATTCTGAGGTCTCAAGGTTGGCAAGTATGTGCTAGGCTTTGGCCCACATCAGTCTAAAACTGTATGTAACCATGAAAAAAGTGTTGCCATGTCCACCAGGACAGTATAGTATAAACAGTATAGTATAGACTCCTTCACATAGTGGACATTGAGTTGTAGTGTGGGGCACCAGTAATCCATGTGTGTTGCTGTAACAGTAGTTCATGTTTAGAATAAAAAGTCCCAGCTCACTGAGTTGATCGGGGCAATAGTGCCTATAATGTTGCATAATTTTGCTGAGAGACCTTTTACTTTGTGGTAATCTTAGATGAGTAGTTTTATGGACAAAAACCACCAGGTCATTCAGTGTTCCCTTAGTGCTAATGTGTAAGAGATGTTGGTGTACTATAACTGAAGTAATGTTGTTAGGTCCTTAAAGTCATATTCTTTTATTGTCATGACTCTATTTGAAGCTTTTTTTTATTTTTGTATGATACCTGATTTATATGGAATATGGCTGAAGTAAACTAAAGTCTAAAATCAGTCATTTGTTTAATAGTAATTTAACATTATATAATTCACATATAAAACTATGAATTGTAATTTTAAATGGTTTAAAAGCATGTAGAATAGCATATGTAGACAAGTTCGGTGGTTGAATCATCCGTCCCCACCAATGCCAAAACCAAATCTACTCCCTTGCCTGACAGTTTACTCTGAAACATTGCAGCGTCCTGTACATTCATCGAGCAGCAAGCAGCAGAGTCCAGCGGTGTTTGGTCATGGCTGCTGTGCAACAGCGCCCTGGAGATCAATGATCAGTGTAGTGAAGCAGTGAACCAGGGGGGTTTGTGTGGAATGAGAATTAGCCTGCGGGATCAATGCACTATAAACAGTTTCACTGCCAACACCCGCAGCTGAAATAAATACACCTTATTAAGTATCGAAGAAGAAGGCTGAGTCCGAGACTGCACACAGTATGTTACAGTAAAACAAAGCAACAGATACAGTATCAAAGATCAGAGCTGTGCCGCTGCGTTTCTTAATTGCATTCACCTCAGCACCTCTGCATAAGCGCTGGTATTACTGAAAACAGGAGGCAACTATTCTTTAACGTGACTCAGACGGCGACACTGATGTCAGTGAGAAGTGTCGTCAACTTCTGCTGTTAACGAGCGGCGTGTCCTGTCAGTCATCTTCTGGAGACATTATAAAACACTTCTGCAGTCAGTCGCCCCATTTAGACTCGGACATTCAGACTTTTTGATGCGTGTCCCTTCAGGTTTAGAGTTTCCTACACTTGTGTTTTTCGTACATACGCCATAATTTTGGGGGCTTTTGCTCTGTTTACTGACAGAAACATTTTGGCTCTAACTGCATTTTCACAGCATTTTGTGTTGTCAATAGACGAAGAGGACAGCTGTTTTTAATGACATAACGATGGCTTCTTTGTGTAGCAGTAACCAAGTATAAACTGCACCAGGTGCCTGAAACTGAAGGAATTGGTGTTTTTCCCCACTGCTCTTCCAGGGTTTACAGGTTAACATGCTTATGTGGATTTTGGCTTTGCACTAAACCACCAAGCCACTAAACCATTTGATCATATCATTTAAGCTCCGATTAAACGCACACCCCCAGTGTGCCTGCATGACCACAGCATCAAACATGGGTCACACAGAGTGGACTGTGTAGGTTGTAAGCATTCCCATCAACCATCCATCCATCTATTTTCTTCCACTTATCCAGTGTTGCCATGGCAGCAGGCTAACAAAGGTTTTCCATTCGTCATTTTCCCTTGTAACATTTTCCACTTCACCTCTTCAGTGAGTTTTACCAAAAGGATTCCTCCCAGTTGGATATACGCAAAAAAAAAATCTCCAATGTCTTGCTCCGCTTTCCCATCATTCTCCTTCAAACCACTGAGAGCAGTCCACCATACCCAGGAAACCATGGCCTCAGCCTTGAACGTGCTGATTCGCACCACAGCCACCGACCAGCCAGCTCCGAACTGAAACATCAGAAACCCTTTATTATCCAGCTCTTGATATCTTGTGCACAAATATCATAAAGAGAACCAGAGATGAGGGACGCCCTTGGAAAAGTCCAACACCCCCTTCGAAGATGTTTTTGCTTGACTTTGTGCAAAGGATGTAGATACAGCTCACGCTTTGGTTATACAAGGAGCTGATGGCTCATTATGATCGCTCTGCGGTAGCTGGGTGTAAGACTTCTCCAACACCTCAAAACACATGTAAGTGGGATGGTCCAACACGTATGACCTACTCCAGGAGTCCTGTAAGAGTAAAGCGGAGTAAAGATTCAGATCTGGTCCACTGGTTAGACTAGGTTAAAAGATAAGATGTATCACGCCACAACCAGTAAAACTAGGTTAAAGTGCAACAACCAAATTCCACATTTGTTTCATGTTCGGATGTTTTTTGAGCATTACCAGAAAATCGTGGACATTTTTCTAATTTATAAAACCGAAACTTGAAGACTGATTTACAAACAATCGGTCACAAAATACAAACGGCTGCTTCTGTTTCTCAGACAAACCCACCACACGCGGGCCACACAAAGCACAAATGAAGTAATCTGCTCAGTGTCATCAAATCATTTTTAGAAATGAAAAACAGACGTTAAATGTAAACAATAATAATAAAGGCTGCTTGTGTGACCTACTTCTATATAAACACACATTAATTAATGCTCATATATTTAGAATTTACATGAGTTACTGTAATTTCCACACAGGCTGTGGCCTCTGTGATGGTCACAGTCTGGTCACAACCACAGAGTGCCGACATCATTCACCCGAAATGAGGTGTGTGCCTGGCATATTTATGAGGCCGGTGCAAAGCCATCTCAAAGAGCATCCACTTGGAAAAATAATGCTTCACAGTGTCTGAAGAGAAAAATCATAAATCTGATTAAAAGCTGAGAAGAAAATGACGTCTTCTGTCTTTCCTCGCACCCCTAAGCTCCCGCCTAGCAGCATCCCCTCACTGCTGAACCGAGCAACAGAACCACAATAAACAGATTAACTGTCATTTGACCGCTAAAGTGAAAAGGCAGCTGTGAAATAGTCGATAATAATGTTTTGGAAATGTTCATTGCATGCAGTGTGTCAGATCCAAAAAGCTGGCACAACAGCTTTAAAAAACGTGCTGAACATGGAAACTTTATCTTGCAGTTTACGCAGAAGATGCAAAGCTAAATTAGAAACAATTCTATCACTTCTATGGCGGTCAGTCTGCAGGAAACACGCCGACTCTGCAGGATGTGCCCTGACTTTACTTCTGGCTTCCCTTTTAATTTCACTTAACATTAGCAGCTTATTAAAGTAGTTGATGCTTTTAAACAGATTAACGGCACAAACTGCAGTCATCTAAGATGAGGGAACAAATTCTCCTGCTCGTCCCCTGCAGATTAATGCCCTCTCCCATCATGCCTGTGGGGTTAGCTAAGAAGCTGACAGCGATTAGTCACTGGGTGCGGTGAATTTATGACAGCCCCTCATTTTCATGTCAGCTCAGTGACTGTGCTTTAGCACCAACACACACTCTGAATATTTTCTTATTCAATCAGCCCAATGAGAACATGTTATGAAATCTGTGTTGATTTCGCAGACCTTGTATGCCAGTCAGAGGCACGATTTCCTTCTTGCGCTCAGTTTTTGGTGTATAAGCGTGTGAATACTTTCATTTTTGCATATCTGAATAGCAATGCATGAAATTTAGCTTGAAACCTAAACACTGGAGACAGCTGGGATACAAAAGGCCAGTGTTCACAGTGTGGGTGGACTAAAATGGTACTGCAGTATGTACGTAATGAAGTACCATAATGGAATTATGAGAGATTTTGGCACTTGTTAATTCAGGCCATTACTAAATGGCCCCACCTACGTTCTTTTCACTGATAGGCCCTGGCCCTAATTCAGCCACCACACACTCATCTGGACTTTGCCTCACTAAAATAACCATCCGCCTCATCACTCAGCAGCAGGTTTTACCAATGCCCACAACAGCACTTGCAGTTATGGACCCTAATGATGATTTACTGTATGGCTGTCCAAAACTCTGTGGAATGATTCATAATTCTGTCTTTTTTAAAAACACCTCTGAGGTGCAGTCTATGACCTACCAGCAGTTACAGCTGAGCTGTAAGTAAATCTGAAGAAGAAGCTGGAAAAGTGAAGACGGTTCCATTGGGTTTAAAAGCAGTGAAATCTACGAATAATAAATAAAGAAATGCAAGATTGGAAGGTTCGCTGTAATAGATCTTCCTAAGCTGCCTCGGATGATACTTGTCAGTGGTTTAATATGCATGTAATGATATCTCATTATTAAATCCTTTGAACAAGTATATGAAGCTGACAGCTAGGTATCCAGAACCCTCAGTGGGCTCCGGGACTCAGGGGGCTCATCCTAGACCCTCGGCCCCACAAGCTCAGCCTGAGCGGGCACGTGGGTCCACCCTCCTGTGGGAGTCCAGTGCTTTGACATTCGTGCAGCAGTCAAAAGTTGAAGGCTTTGGCAGTCTGATGCCCAGCTGACCCAACTGGCTTTATGGAACGTCATTAGAAAATGCTCTCACCTAGTGGGGAAGGAGACACTAGCTAATATAGCCAAGCTATAGTGCTAGATTGTATGATGCAGCACAGACTCCTGGGAATGTCTGCTATTAGACCATTATTAAAAATGCAATTTTCATCCTGAATGAGGAACACTGGATGGGTTTTATCCTCGAAAGTGCCAGCGAGAAGGCAAAGAGCATTGAGAGTTATACCATCCAGTTTACATGTGTTGTGTGGACTTGGAGAAGGCAGTCAGCTGCATCCTTTGAGATGTCCTGTGGGGGATATTTTAGGAGGAGAGAATATTGGACCTGTTTATCATTTTTTAGAGACAGAATTATCATTTCTGTTAGGATACAACCTTCTTCCCTCAGTTACCCTCCAAGATCAGCGGCTGTCTTTTCTTGACAGGTGTCTCCTACAACCTGGCCGTGGATTGGGATTGATGGATGGATCTTTATCCCACACAGGTTATCCACTGTGATTATCACAGTGACTACAGCTCATAAAAGTGTGCCCCTAAAGGATTTTTGGAACAAGCTGACAGCACTGTCCCTGTGCTAGCGCAGAGTTTCACACCTTCATTGCAAATCTATGTCAAGTAGCAGTGACAGAGGTGGGAAGCTCCCAGAAAGCTTTGAGAAAACTTTTATCTTTACCACAAAACAATGTAGCCTTTCATAATTTCATTAGGATTTAAAATGAAACTCGGTTAACCTGAACAATCCCAAAACATTAAGGTTTCCACCAGATGAGCTTGGTTTAACTATCACAGCATGGAAGATGGAACCAACACAACACAAACCCCAAACCTTTGTTCTCAGAACCGCCACCACTTTCTACCAAAAGCTTTCTTTACCAAAACATTCGACTTAGACTTTACAGCTGTGAGCAGTTGGAGAACACAGCAGAAAGTAAAAGCCAGAGGAAGTACAGTGGCATTTTGAATGTATCCAAAGCATTCAAAGAGCCACGTTGTTGACCATGCTGTTTGCAAACTTTGAATGTCAGGACAGCTGCCCCATTTGGCAACTCATCCCTCCTCCACCACGGGTCGAGCTGATCTGCGCTCTGCGGTGAGTCAGCAACTAACCTGTTTATTCGACCAACGCTGCTGTTTGTCGCACTCAGACGAGTCTCCCGTCCGGTCAACGCCAATTTAATTAGAGCTTTTCAGAGGCAGCGAAACAATAACGCAGCGCCGTGTCATAACAACAGACTGTGAAATCCTCTTATTGTCCTTTCTCTCGGCCTGCTACCCTTCATCCCGTTCCACACCAAAACACAGATTACAGTCCTGAGAGGCCTGTGTGAAAACAGTTTTCACCAATATTGCACGTTCACTTTTGATTTAACAGCTTTGAGCTTATGAAACATCCACTGAACACTGTTTGTGTCCCGGTCCACTCCACTCCCAGGTGATATCCCATCAGGTTACAAATGAAAAGCAGCACACACTTTTAATAAAAGTAACCATTGCATTAAATTTCTAGAATCAAAATCACTTTCATGCTACTACAGTCCAGCAGTGAATTGCAGTAGAGTGTATTACTGGTTAGTGCAAGCGTGTGAATGAGTATGGATACAGATTACACGTGTTAACTTTAGAAACATACAGGCTGTGATAAAGGCTACGTCCACACTAACACATCGTTTTCTCTCCGTTTTGGCCTCCCGTCCACACTGAGACGGCGTTTTCGCTGATGGAAAACGGAGCGTTTTGAAAACACTCGAAAACGCATACATTTGGAAACAGTGTTTTTGCGTCGCAGTGCGGACAGGGAAATCACAGACTTTATTAAAAGATGACGCATGTTAGTCATATGATGCAGTCATGTGACCAATTAAACTAAGCTAGTGGAGGGCAGGAGTTGTTTTGTTTGACAGCCCTATTAAAGTCTGTACATGCTCCAGATAACTTTTCTTCAACTTCTTTAATTCTCACTCGCTTTTGCAACTTTGTACTTTTGTGTTACTTCTCATCTCTCTCACATTTTCTTTTTGTTTAATTTTGCTTGCAAATGTCCTGGCCCAAAGAAAAAGTCGAAATTGAAAGCCGCGTAATAACTGCTCTTGCTAGCTGTTGAAATACTGAACACATATCAGCTGATTCCTCATTAATTATCGCCTAAATTTCCAGTAATAAGCTTTCTAAGTATAGACCTTGGTGGTTCTTCCTACACAGTGGAGTCACGTAGATGATTCAAAGGGCATATAGCGAGGGGGAAACGCGTCTCCTCCGCATCTTCAAGGTCTCTCTATGTATATAATAACATTACTTGGACCCTCACGCTGGGATAATGCCCGTCCTCCATTCTGCCAATGAAAATAAACAAATGTGTGCGTGTCTAATCCCTTTCATTTTAGTGGTGGGGACAAAATTAAAAAACACAGGAATGTAAATCCCTGCCAGGTTTCACTTCTTGTATTGTTTTACATCTCGGATCCTCGGGTTGCTAGGAGCTCATAATTTGTGCTAAGTGAATTATACAATGAAGCTTTTGTGATATGGGGGAGGAGTAATTTTGTAATAACCTAAAAAGAAAAGTGATAAATTCTGGCTTCACTGGAGCCTTTGAAGTCTTTTTACTGTTTCTAAAGCTGGGATGTTTCTTTCATGCTACATGGAGAAGAAGCAGATACACATTTAAAGAAACCTTGTATCACATCCAACATAAAAGGGAAAAGAAAATTAACTCTGCTGTTTGAGTTATTTTATTCAGGAGAAGAAATCCAACTTTGAAAAATTCTAATAATGTCTCATTCTGAAACTTCTTCCCACTTGAGTTGTTTCTGAGTCTGTTCATTATTCCCAGTTAGTATTACTGGATAGCTAGAACACTGACAGAGGTGATAGTGTTACGTAATTACACATCTTTATCATTGTGCAAAGCATTGCACTAATCATGACAGTGTTTTTAATCTAAAACGTTAGTCATTTAGGTCATTTCAATTCAATTTTATTTATATAGCGCCAAATCACAACAAAAGTCGCCTCAAGGCGCTTTATATTGTACAGTAGATAGCACAATAATAGATACAGAGAAAAACCCAACAATCATATGACCCCCTATGAGCAAGCACTTTGGCGACAGTGAGAAGGAAAAACTCCCTTTTAACAGGAAGAAACCTCCGGCAGAACCAGGCTCAGGGAGGGGCGGGGCCATCTGCTGCGACCGGTTGGGGTGAAAGAAGGAAAACAGGATGAAAGACATGCTGTGGAAGAGAGACAGAGGTTAATAACAGATATGATTCGATGCAGAGAGGTCTATTAGCACATAGTGAGTGAGAAAGGTGACTGGAAGGGAAAAACTCATTGCATCATGGGAATCCCCGGCAGCCTACGTCTATTGCAGCATAACTAAGGGAGGATTCAGGGTCACCTGGTCCAGCCCTAACTATATGCTTTAGCAAAAAGGAAAGTTTTAAGCCTAATCTTGAAAGTAGAGATAGTGTCTGTCTCCCGAATCCAAACTGGAAGTTGGTTCCACAGAAGAGGGGCCTGAAAACTAAAGGCTCTGCCTCCCATTCTACTTTTAAATACTCTAGGAACAACAAGTAGGCCTGCAGAGCGAGAGCGAAGTGCTCTAATAGGGTGATATGGTACTACAAGGTCATTAAGATAATATGGGGCCTGATTATTTAAGACCTTGTATGTGAGGAGCAGGATTTTGAATTCAATTCTGGATTTAACAGGAAGCCAATGAAGGGAAGCCAATACAGGAGAAATCTGCTCTCTTTTTCTAGTCCCTGTCAGTACTCTTGCTGCAGCATTTTGGATTAGCTGAAGGCTTTTCAGCGAGTTTTTAGGACATCCTGATAATAATGAATTACAGTAGTCCAGCCTGGAAGTAATAAATGCATGAACTAGTTTTTCAGCATCACTCTGAGACAGGATATTTCTAATTTTAGAGATGTTGCGCAAATGGAAGAAAGCAGTCTTACATATTTGTTTAATATGTGCGTTGAAGGACATGTCCTGGTCAAAAATGACTCCAAGGTTTCTCACAGTGTTACTGGAGGCCAAGGTAATGCCATCCAGAGTAAGAATCTGCTTAGATACCATATTTCTAAGATTTTCAGGGCCGAGTACAATAACCTCAGTTTTATCTGAATTAAGAAGCAGAAAGTTAGCGGCCATCCAGGTCTTTATGTCTTTAAGACATTCCTGCAGTTTAACTAATTGGTGTGTGTTACCTGGCTTCATGGATAGATAGAGCTGGGTGCCATCTGCATAGCAGTGAAAATTTATGCTATGTCTTCTAATGATGCTGCCTAAGGGAAGCATGTATAATGTAAATAGAATTGGTCCTAGCACTGAACCCTGTGGAACACCATAATTGACCTTAGTGGGTGAAGAGGACTCTCCATTTACATGTACAAATTGGAGTCTATTAGATAGATATGATACAAACCACTGCAGTGCAGTACCTGTAATACCTACAGCATGTTCTAATCGCTCTAATAGGATATTATGGTCAACAGTATCGAATGCAGCACTGAGGTCTAGCAGGACAAGCACAGAGATGAGTCCACTGTCAGAGGCCATAAGAAGATCATTTGTAACCTTCACTAAAGCTGTTTCTGTGCTGTGATGAGCTCTGAAACCTGACTGAAACTCTTCAAATAAGCCATTCCTCTGCAGATGATCTGTTAGCTGTTTGACAACTACTCTTTCAAGGATGTTTGATATGAAAGGAAGGTTGGAGATTGGCCTATAATTAGCTAAGACTGCTGGGTCTAGAGATGCTTTTTAAGTAAAGGTTTAACTACAGCCAGCTTGAAGGCCTGTGGTACATAGCCGATTATTAGAGATAGGTTGATCATATTTAAGATTGAAGCATTAATTAATGGCAGGACTTCTTTGAGCAGTTTTGTAGGAATGGGGTCTAAAAGACACGTTGATGGTTTGGAGGAATTAATTATTGAAGTTAACTCAGAAAGATCAATTGGAGAAAAAGAGTCTAACTTAACATTGATGGTACTAAAAGTAGCTGTAGATAATATTACATCTGTGGGATGATTATTGGTAATTTTTTCTCTAATGATAAAAATTTTATTTGTGAAGAAGTTCATGAAGTCATTACTAGTTAACGTTAAAGGGATGGTTGGCTCAGTAGAGCTCTGACTGTTTGTCAGCCTGGCTACAGTGCTGAAGAGAAACCTGGGGTTGTTCTTATTTTCTTCAATCAGTGACGAATAGTAAGATGTTCTGGCTTTGCGGAGGGCTTTCTTATAAAGCAGCAAACTATTTCTCCAGGCTAAATGATGATCCTCTAAATTTGTGACACGCCATTTCCTCTCCAGCTTACGGGTTATCTGCTTTAGGCTACGTGTTTGAGAATTATACCACGGAGTCAGGGACTTTGGATTTGAGGCCTTAGTTTTCACAGGAGCTACAGTATCCAGAGTCGTACGTAGTGAGGAGGTAAAATTATTAACAAGATAATCGACCTCTGTTGGAGTAGCGTTCAGATAGCTGCTCTGCTCTATGTTGGTACAGGGCATTGAAGATGATAACAGTGGGTGGATTATATTCTTAAACTTAGTTACAGCACTTTCAGAAAGACATCTACTTTGATAAAGTCTACTCTCCACTGCTGTGTAATCAATTATTGTAAATGTAAATGTTATCAGGAAATGATCAGACAGCAGAGGGTTTTCAGGAAACACTGTTAAATGTTCAGTTTCTATGCCATATGTTAAAACAAGATCTAGAGTGTGATTAAAGTGGTGGGTGGGTTCTTTTACATTTTGAGAGAAGCCAATTGAGTCTAATAACAGATTAAATGCCATGTTGAGGCTGTCATTTTTAGCATCTACATGGATGTTAAAATCACCCACAATAATTATTTTATCTGAGCTGAGCACTAAATCAGATAAAAAGTCTGAGAAATCAGAGAGAAACTCTGTGTAAGGCCCAGGTGGACGATAGATGATAACAAGTAAGACTGGTTTCTGAGTTTTACAGCTGGGGTGGACGAGGCTAAGCATCAGGCTTTCAAATGAATTAAAAGTCTGTCTTGGTCTTTCGTTGATTAATAGGCTGGTGTGAAAAATTGCTGCCACACCGCCCCCTCGGCCTGTGCTTCGGGATTTCTGGTAGTTAGAATGACTCGGGGGTGTTGATTCATTTAAACTAACATACTCATCCTGCTGCAACCAGGTTTCTGTAAGGCAGAGTAAATCGATTTGTTGATCAATTATTAAGTCATGTACTAACAGAGACTTGGAGGAGAGAGACCTAATATTTAATAATCCACATTTCACTGTTTTACTCTTTGGTTCAGATGTGGATACTGTATTGTTCTTTCTTTGTGATTTTTTATGTTTAAGTTGTTTATTGCTGGTTTTTGGTTTGTTTTTTGTCTTTTTGGGAGCTGACACAGTCTCAATGGAGATGGGTTTTTGGGGGGGTAGCAGGAGGAGAGAAGCTGCAGAGAGGCGTGTAAGACTGCAACTCTGCTTCCTGGTCCCAACTCTGGATAGTCATATTTTGGGGGGTTTAATAAATTGGTCCATATTTCTAGAAATGAGAGCTGCTCCATCCAAAGTGGGATGGATGCCGTCTCTCCTAACAAGACCAGGTTTCCTCCAGAAGGTTTGCCAATTATCTATGAAGCCCACATCGTTTCTGGGACACCACTCAGACAGCCAGCAATTTAAGGAGAACATGCGGCTAAACATGTCACTCCTGGTCTGATTGGGGAGGGGACCAGAGAAAACTACAGAGTCCGACATTGTTTTGTCAAAGTTACACACCGATTCAATATTGATTTTAGTGACCTCCGATTGGCGTAACCGGGTGTCATTACTGCCGACATGAATTATGATCTTACTGTATTTACGTTTACCCTTAGCCAGCAGTTTTAAATTTCCTTCAATGTCGCCTGCTCTGGCCCCTGGAAGACAATTGACTATGGTTGCCGGTGTCTCTAGCTTCACATGTCTGAGAACAGAATCACCAATTACCAGAGTTTGACCCCCGGCGGGTGTGTCGCCGAGTGGGGAAAAACGGTTAGACACATGAACAGGTTGGTGGTGTACCTGGGGCTTCAGTTTAAGACTATGCTTCCTCCTCACCGTCACCCAGCCGCCCTCTTTCCCCAGCTGCTTGGGGTCTGCCGGGGAACAGCTAGCGGGGCCTGCGCTATCTTCGGCTGCACCAGCTACAGGGGCCTGGCTAGCTACGGGTGAATGAAGGGTGCGAAGCCGAGTCTCCAATTCAGTAATCCTGGCCTCCAGAGCTGCAAATATGCTACATTTGTTACAGGTATCATTACTGCTAAAGGAGGCCGAGGAGTAACTAAACATCTGACACAATGACCAGGAAAGTGCAGGAGGGACAGGTGAAGTAGCCATGGTGCTAACGAGTCGGCTACGAGCTAAGCTAAGCTAGCGAAACAGTAAAGAGACAGTGAGTGAATACTTTGGCTATAAATTAGGTAGTGAGTACACAGAAAGGGTGATTCAGATGAAGCACGTTAAGATTATACTATGAAAAAGGGATGTATCAAAAGATTTAAATTAAATTGCTAAGCAGAAAAGCTACTCAGAAACACCACTGTGTTTGAGCAGGAACAGGAAGTGATACTCTACCACAAAGCGAGCGAACACCAAGTGACAGCGCCACCATCATTTTAGTCAGATGAAATAACAGCTGTGGTTAGCAGATCTGTAGGGATGTAGTCAACCCAAGACCTCGAGGAAGCTTCGGATTCCTCCACATTTTGCCGTCCATGACAAACGGCAGCCTTAAATACTCTCAGCTATTAAAGGACTAAACCATTATTTACTCACAGGTGAGTTTACTAAATTCTAAAACGCACACTTTAATAAATAAACATATACATTTTTACTTCTTGATGCATGCTCAATCATCCAGGTAAGTAAATTCCAAAAAGTTGATTCTGTTCATCACAGCATTGTAAGATGGTGACAGATGTACCCTTAGGCCCCCTCCTCGATTCAGAGATGGTCTTTTCCTTTTCACATAAATGGCCTCCTTGACTCCGCGCTCAAACCAGCGTTCCTCCCTGTTCAGGATGTGCACATCCTCATCATTGAAAGAGTGTCCACTGGCCAGTAGGTGTGAACAGACTGCAGAGTCCTGGCCTGATGAGGAGGCTCTTCTGTGTTGTGCCATCCTCTTGTTTGGATTCCCTGATGTATAAATCCTGGCAATTTTCCTGGCTTTAACCAGCGTAGACTATGTTACTCTGTTTGTGCCGGGGGACCGGATTCTTGGGGTGAACCAATTTTTTTGCACAGCATGTTTTGGGGTTTGAAAGCCCAAACCACTGATCGTCAGTGGTGCTAGTTTCAGCAGAATCAACTTTTTGGGATATACATTTGACCGTTTTCTAATAATTGTTAAATATGTTATATTTTAATCTTATACCTTAGCACCATCATGTACAAAGAAATGCATGTTGAGAAATTCCCCACACTCCCTTAACCCATGGCCTATCCTGGGACCTTTAAACGGTCTCCCGACCATCAGAGAAGCAAACACCCTGAGAGGACACAGAAAACATGTGAGTAATCACATTTCAACAAGCAACTTCTTTACACCAACGCACTTATCTCAAGACTTTACACACAAACATTTGTCTTGTTTTTACTAACCAGTAGACCTTATTTGCTCCCAGTAACAATTCTTTCCTCCTCCAGGGCACCCACCACACTTCCTAATGAGGAGTAGCTGTGCAGGTCCTGGAACAAAAGGCTACCTGCTAATTATTATTAATTAGATCATTCATAAATAAAATACCCAATACATATTCAATAAATAATTAAACTTCTTGTATGCAAATGGTTATCGATGTGCAAATGTTTGCTGAAAGTGCTGTACCAGTTACCACAATGAAAATACGTATGTAAGGGAGACCTCTTCATTACAGAGCTACTGACTGGGGATATTTACAGGTAGTGGGAAAAAACACTGAAGTATTCCATATAGTCCATATAGCCTGCTTAGAATAGGTGGAAGACAAATGGATGGGTTGGTTGATTAGCCAACCATAATTGTACTTGGTTGTCAAACTAACAATTGAGTGTGGAGGCATTTTATATTATTTGGACAAAAGTACCAGGTCACAAATAAATTACAACTACAGGACCTGGATGGCCATGGAAATCCATGCTACTTAACTTGGTTAAGTTTTTATACTTATGTTAATGCCAGAGGAGCTCAGGTAGCTAGGAGAGAGAACTTCACAAACTGATTTATTGCAACAGCATCATCCTATTACAGTATCATGCACAGACCCTGTGAGCTCTTTGGAACAACCCGTTCTTCTACAGCTGTTTGTAAAGGCAGAAATAGGATTTTATGCACATGTGGCAATGAGACTGAAAATACCTGCATTCAAAGTTTACATGTGGCTCGTTAACATCTCCATATGGTCTTAATCTGTGTGGACTGCTCTCTGCCTGCTAGGCTTTATTCGTTTAAATGAATTCTAAATATACATAAAAAGCTAGTATTTGAATCACATTAAGTCCATTTACCCTCATTGTTTTTATTTTAATCCATGTCCTCATTACCATGTGATTAGCAATTATGAAAAAAATGTAATTCTAAATCAGATTCTTTTAAACAAGCAGCAAATGCAAAATCTAATATTAAACTGCTTTCGCAGAAACTCTGACACAGCCAGCAGATATAGCACCACTGCTGCGTATTTCAGCAGTTTACAGGACATTTAAAATCAAGTCCTTGTGCAATTTTACAAAAACGTACAAAAAATATATAGCAGGCAAAAGTCGTTGTAGACTTTGTATCTCAATCCCTCCCCACAAGAACGACACAGAAACATTTGTAAAGACCTGAGAACAGAGACACAGTTACAGGAACCATTGGTGGCCACAGGTAACGAGCTAAGGCTGACCAGTATTCTTACTGGATACCATTATGCATCACAAGTGCATCACTTTGCCAAATTTGTTTTACAAGTCATCGCAGCAGGTCGCTCAGACAACTTCCTGTCAAAGTGCCCAATCTGCAAAAAGAGTTCATGAGATCTACATAGTGAAAACTGTTAAAGATTTTGTGCACTTCTGTTTCTATGTAAAAAACAAACAGAGTAGAATATAGACGTTTAAAGGTTGAAAAGACTTTCTCACAGAAACGATGTGCAGCACAGGGTTAAACAGCGTTAAATACTGAGTCAACTTAAAGGTACCGAGTCCTGGTAACGTGAAAAGTTGCTCTGCAATAAAAATTATTCTGAGCAATGATGCTGTCTCAGCATAATAATTTTATGTCCACATAAGGTAACATATATTAAAATGCTGAAACTCAAATGTTGTTGATTTCATCCAAAACCCGCTGTGACACACCTACAGGGGGCTTTCTGCATCCTGTAGGCTTTGTAGTCTTTTTCTGTCTGGAGTTCACTGTGTCTGCTAACACATTTACCTACAGTAAGACGGTCAAACAGAAATCCTCATAACAGCAAGTATAGTTCATCAACTGGAAAACTGTCTGTAATGAACTTCTTATCCTCATTATGTGCAAAAAGGGCTCATCATTCCTTTATTCAGAAATGTGACAATTATGTAACAGTGCCTAGGTAACACACTCGACTGCACGTCTAGTTAAGTGTTACTAAAACGTGATGATTACAGGCTGGTGTGTAATCAATAAGAAATGATTAAAGATGGAATAGCAGCAGTTGGAGATGGTAATATGGTATCATTAAACACAAGGATGGAACATTAAGCTATTAGAATAATAGCTATTGATATATGAATAATGTATTAAGAAGTTAGGAGTTTGTAGGAGTCATAAAAAAATCTGTCATTAAAAAGAAACTGAGCTGAAAATGTCTCAGAGAGGGAAAATATCCACATGAAGATAGGAGCGGCAACAAATCAGCAAACTGGGCAAACACCACTCAGACACAACTAGCAGTGACAAAATCATTACCAACAAACCAAAAAAGAGAGAAATCTAATTCTGCACCCACAGCCTTCACAGACTGGGCCTGATTAAAAAGGCAGATTGAATGTTTAGCGTCTGAATCCAATTATTTTTGGAAAGTCATACCGTGGCATTGTTTCTCTTTTATTTGTACTTGCCTGTCTGCCAGCTGAGGCACCTTGCTCATTGAGACAAAGAAAAGTTCCACCGTTTCAATTCTGAGATGTAATGAAAACACTAAATAAAAAAATCTTGTTCCAAAATCTTGAAAAACAGGAGTGAATACAACACTGCTCAAATTGGGGGATGCCAGTTAACACTAAAAGGACCAAATGGAGCCAATTTGAAGAGAAATGTCCTGATTACGAAACAAAATCTGTCATGTGACTTGTACTTTTTCATTTCTCTCCTTTTTAAAAAGAACTTATAATCTGTATAAAATTCGGCCATAGTAATGGCAATGCTATGATACAAATCCCCAATGTGGATATGCTTTTACTTTAAACAGGTGCAGCCAGTTGTCACACAGTCCTCCAATTTTATAGAAAAGAAAATGTCTGAATTGAGAATAAAAACCATCTTATTCACTTTACAAACGAGGAGCTGTGAATGTAGGTATGCAAACCTTAAAAGCACTTCTGATACTGTTGTTTTAACTTGAACTGAGGTGTCCCTTCCACTGCCTGCAGCCAGCATAACCACTGCTGACTCAAGAGTTCAGATCAATGCACCAGCTCAGTTCTGAAAGAGGAGCTTACATTGTTTTAACACTAAATACACAAGGGGAGTAAATTTGTAGTCATTTCATGAATATTGGCTGTTATTTTGTGCTTCAGTAGTTTGTTTGAAAGCTGTTTGAGGACGCTACAGTCGCCCAGCTGCTGAGAAAAAGAAAAAGCAACAATCTGATCAAGTTTTAATAACACTGCAGGAAACTGCCACTAATGATGGAATAACATTAAAACAAGGAAAACTGTACAAATCATGGATCAGAGTTTTCCAACAGATACAGCCATGCATAGTGTGGACATCAGAAACATATTTTAATAAATAAAACAGTTTCAGTACTGAACTCCAGCTAAGCAACAGGAGAACTGCTCAGGACAACAGTAACAACAAAATGCAAAAATAGCACACCATACCCACACTGTCAGCTAGAAAGAAGCAGATAAATTCTGCATATGAATAAGTAAATAAATACATAAACACTTGAACGTTTTGTCATTAAAAACCTGAATATTTTTCCGGCTTGGACAATGTGGAGAAATACTGAGAACGGATCCTTGTCAGGATATTTTATGGATCGAAACATCTTTGGATAAAGGGGGAACTAAAATGTACAGAAACCTCAACAACTCGGGAAAAAAAACAGCGACTTGATGCAGAAGAAAAAACAGGAACGCTGTAAATCCGATAATAACCCTCGAGTTCTTGAACACTGCATCAAAAAGCTTCAAACGAGGTTGTTTACACTCACACACCGCTCACCCTTGATTGCATGTCCAACGTTCACTTATAGGGGCGGGGCCGGTGCAGGTGTTTGGTCTTGGCTCTCTTTGAAAGTCCAACCCGGATTGGCCGTGCACATGTTTTCAGCGGTTCTAGTCTCCTGGGCTGCTCAGGTGCTCCTGCACACATCACACACATTAAACACATCCTTGAGTCACTCAGGTATATTTGGTGACTCATGTGACTTCTGTCTCAGAGAGTGACACTACATGCAGTCCATTTCCTACTAAACATTCTGCTCTCTATATTTTTAAAAGTTCAATCACTCCTAACCAGCTATTCCTGCACCTTCCTGTTTCTCTATGGCTCCAGAGACGAGTCAACAAGACATTTAAAGTTCTCTGCCCGTGTTAGCTGGCACCAGAAATACTAACCAGTAAAACAAATAGTATTTGATTAACATACAAAGACATTTACCTGTAGGTGTTACTACCTTGCACATGCAGCTGTCACAGTAAATTGGCATATAACTACACAACTGAAGCATCACATAACCACATTGTGCAGATGCATGTGGACATTAAAATGCAAGAAAACAGGCTGCTTCTCCTAGTACTGCTAATGTTAGCCACAATCAGCAACCTGAGATGACACTGTGTGCGTGTTTGCAGTATTATACACAGCAAAAATAAGTGGCACACATTTCATATACTAAAGCTGAAAAGATTAACATACTCTTTATCAATGTGCTGACAGAGTAGCGCTGCTATTAGACTTATTCTGTCCCACATACAGAAAAGGAGAAGACACTGCATCTCCAGGAAGGCAGGTGGTAAGATTCCTCAGAGGCAAGCCCACTTTACTCCCAGCAGAAACACTTGGGGTTATAAATGCAGTACAAACCCAGTCTGTTCAAATGTCTATTTTTCACATATTAAAGCGATTAGCCTAAATTATTACTGAATGATCTACACTGTTCCCCTCTGGCCAAAATAAAAAATATCAGCACTGTTTCTTTAAATCCTGGGAAAAAATCTGAATCCCATCCAAAGTGTTTTATCCATGAGATGTTTTTAAGTATAAGCTCAGCCTTTACATATAACTCACTGTGGCTCAGTTGTTCCATAAGAGTTAGACACATAAAGGATGGAGACCACACTTCCCGTTTGTGCTCCATCTCCCAGGGCTCTGAAAGCAGCATATTGACAGGGAGAGAAGAAGGACTCGCTAATTCTGTCCTACTGTATTTGCTGCTCTGTTTACCCTTCAGCCCATGTTTCTGCATTCGTGGAGCGCGTTATCGTTCCACCGCAGCATATTGTGGAAGGGGAGGAAATATTAATGAGAGTACGCTGTGTCAGGTTGAAACGACAAATCAATAAAAGTAATTATATTTCCTCAGTGAATTAACCCAGCTGACCTTTTAATCACCTGCTGCTCTGTAAAAACAATGTTAACTGAAAACAATGGAATAAAAGAGTGCTTAACTCTAATTAAACAACTCTCATGAAATGTTTTTTTCAAGCCTGTCATTTTTCCTTCTGACGTTTTCAACCATGTTATTTATGCTAATCACAGAGACACTTTGTTGCTACAAGGCTCCTTTTCTTCATAAATATATTCATCTTTGTTGTTTATTTCTTTTTAACAGAGACCAGAAATATTGAATTAAATCAACTATGAACCTCTGTGTTTCTCTGCAACAGGTGCTTCCCGGCACAGGTGTCCGCTAAGAGGCACTTCCTGCTCTCCGTCACTACTGACAGCAGTCCGAGAAACCACCGGATCACCTTCACACATGTCCAGGCTGTGGTCGTCGGCAACATCATCTAAAATTTAGAAAACAATAAACAGAAAACAATATATTTTCCATTGAGCAGTCAAAATCAGGACAAACTGGCAGAATTATCAGGATATCCAAGAAGAATCAGTTGAGCTCCTAAATGAACCAATATATAGTTATATACAGTGGATTATGGACAGTATATACATGATGAAAGTTATCCATTGGTTTATGCAGCACTGTTCTGAAGCCTCTTGACCACTGTCACCTTGATCTGTTGAAAGTAACTTTAGGAAGGATGACTGAGAACCCTTGCTTCATTTTTCAGACACTGGACTCAAACAGCTGAAGTTCATCAAACTTTTTCTTCCATGTGAGTCAGTTCTACTTATTATTTTTGATAATTTTAACTATTTTGCATATCAAGTACATGCTACTTTAAAAATATAATTTAATTTGCATTTATTTACTTAAATTATATGACAGACATCTAAGGAAGCTTTTGATTTCTGGGGTCAATTTGACCCAAATGTAAAAGATATTAGTTTTTAGTGTGATATAACAGCTGGGATGATTTAAATTAAATGGGGTAAAAGTAAAATTTCCTTGTCTTTTATCAATTTATCAGGTTCTTGCACTTGAATATCTATATCATATCTATCTAATAGACTCCAATTTGTTCATGTAAATGGAGAGTCCTCTTCACACACTAAGGCCAATTATGGTGTTCCACAGGGTTCAGTGCTAGGACCAATTCTATTTACATTGTACATGCTTCCCTTAGGCAGCATCATTAGAAGACATAGCATAAATTTTCACTGCTATGCAGATGACACGCAGCTCTATCTGTCCATGAAGCCAGGTAACACACACCAATTAGTTAAACTGCAGGAATGTCTTAAAGACATAAAGACCTGGATGGCCGCTAACTTTCTGCTTCTTAATTCAGATAAAACTGAGGTTATTGTACTCGGCCCTGAAAATCTTAGAAATATGGTATCTAAGCAGATTCTTACTCTGGATGGCATTACCTTGGCCTCCAGTAATGCTGTGAGGAACCTTGGAGTCATTTTTGACCAGGACATGTCCTTCAACGCACATATTAAACAAATATGTAAGACTGCTTTCTTCCATTTGCGCAACATCTCTAAAATTAGAAATATCCTGTCTCAGAGTGATGCTGAAAAATTAGTTCATGCATTTATTACTTCCAGGCTGGACTACTGTAATTCTTTATTATCAGGATGTCCTAAAAACTCACTGAAAAGCCTTCAGCTGATCCAAAATGCTGCAGCAAGGGTCCTGACAGGGACTAGAAAGAGAGAGCATATTTCTCCTGTTTTGGCTTCCCTTCATTGGCTTCCTGTTAAACCCAGAGTTGAATTCAAAATCCTGCTCCTCACATACAAGGTCTTAAATAATCAGGCCCCATCTTATCTTAATGACCTTGTAGTACCATATCACCCCATTAGAGCACTTCGCTCTCGCTCTGCAGGCCTACTTGTTGTTCCTAGAGTATTTAAAAGTAGAATGGGAGGCAGAGCCTTCAGTTTTCAGGCCCCTCTTCTGTGGAACCAGCTTCCAGTTTGGATTCGGGAGACAGACACTACCTCTACTTTCAAGATTAGGCTTAAAACTTTCCTTTTTGCTAAAGCATATAGTTAGGGCTGGACCAGGTGACCCTGAATCCTCCCTTAGTTATGCTGCAATAGACGTAGGCTGCCGGGGATTCCCATGATGCATTGAGTTTTTCCCTTCCAGTCACCTTTCTCACTCACTATGTGTTAATAGACCTCTCTGCATCGAATCATATCTGTTATTAATCTCTGTCTCTCTTCCACAGCATGTCTTTATCCTGTTTTTCTTCTTTCACCCCAATCGGTCGCAGCAGATGGCCCCGCCCCTCCCTGAGCCTGGTTCTGCCGGAGGTTTCTTCCTGTTAAAAGGGAGTTTTTCCTTCCCACTGTCGCCAAAGTGCTTGCTCATAGGGGGTCATATGATTGTTGGGTTTTTCTCTGTATTTATTATTGTGCTATCTACTGTACAATATAAAGCGCCTTGAGGCGACTTTTGTTGTGATTTGGCGCTATATAAATAAAACTGAATTGAATTGAACAAAGTTTAACAAATTGCTTTGAATTTTATTTTGGGGTTTTTTTTGGTTGCTTTCATATCTTTTTGTAACATTAAATAAAAACATTAAGGTACAATAATTAACTTGCTATCTTGTTATCTTGCATAGTCTGAGCACAGTCTTGTCATCTCTGTTAGTCTGTCAGGAAATCATGAGAAACAAATACGTGTATTTCCGCAAACTATTCATTGATGATTTATTCATGTAAGCATGCTAGCTTGGATTTGGACATTTAAATTAGGACAGTCTACATGAGAGATGTCACAATCCTAGAACTTCAAACGTAATACCGATACCCAGGAAAATACTCGTCACTTGAAAAACAACTAAGAGGCACTTACTATTAACCACAGCTGCGAGGTGGTCCTGTAATAACATGTCATGACTAATGTGGTTATTTAAGTATGCACTCGTAACATTAACGTTTATGATAACTGTTCAGTACTTCAGTGTTGTAGTAACAGGAACTTTCCTGACCTCTTTAATA
This sequence comes from Oreochromis niloticus, assembly GCF_001858045.2. NCBI lineage: Eukaryota > Metazoa > Chordata > Actinopteri > Cichliformes > Cichlidae > Oreochromis > Oreochromis niloticus. The sequence continues at coordinate 1,094,488 of NC_031980.2, forward strand.
CTTCACAAAGTGTTTTTCAGTGTTTTGAATGTCAGTAACAGGAAGTGCCGTGTGCCTGTCTGGGTGAAGTTAAGTCAGCTGGAGGAGGTGAAGACAGCACTGCTGGTATTGATGCAGTTGCAAATTAGTACATCATCTTAAATATAATTTTTAGTATTGATTTGAGTTTAAGTATTAGTATTTTTAACAACCCGAGTTTACACTGTGCAGCTGAAGCATCTCATTTGAACGGCCAGAGGAAACGCCTGGGGTACTTACTGCTGTGTCTCATGGGCGCAGTCAGTACTACTGTGTTTGCTCTGTCCTACATATACCTACCTGATGCGGCGCCTCTGTGGCGTCCCACGTCTGGACTGGTGAGACGTTCTGTCCGTTCTGAAGCGCTGCCTTCCAAGACTTTAGTTCTGTCAGTGCACTGCTCAGGTGAGATAAAGTTTGGTTTGCAGTCATTTTCAAAGTCATTTCTACTGATCTCAAAAAACAAATTCAGCTCTTTCAAGACCGAGTCGAACTGGTTTTTCATTTCAAACTCAGCACAGCTGTTCACACCAGAGGCAGGGCTGTCACTCTCAGCGGAAACAGTAGAGGACATTAACTCTGGGTTTAATTCATCCTGAATGTGCTCAGAGGAATCACAGACCGATTCACAGTTAGGCTCTCGCTCAGGCCATTCGAGAGCAATGGCATCTGCTCCTAAGATGAAGTTTGGGAGTTCATTACAGGCAGAATCACTGCTAAGAAGCCTGTTTGCCATGTTCTCAGTGATACACTCCTCCTCCTCTTCTGGTATCCTCTCATGCATGTTGCTTTCTGCCACTGACATAAAGTGGTATAGCATTCGCTCGGGTGTTTTCAGCCGCTGCCCGGGCAAGCTGACGAGGACAGGGATGTTGCCCACTCCAGTGGCGTCATCATCATCTGGTGAGAGTTGGATCTTTTCGAAAGTGTCAAACCCCTCCGGCACTAGGTTACAGAAAGCAGATGGCAATGGGGAAAATCTGTCACTGCAGTTTATGGAAGTGGGATTACTGTGAGCCTTCTGTGAATGGCTTAAATTGCCCTGACACGGTACGACTGCATCGGTTGTTGAAGAAAAACTGAAGGCTAAAAAGTCAGCTTTATTTTCAGCTTTGTCTTGGCAATCAGAGACACAACTAAGCTTGTGTTCTTGTCCATCTTCACTTCCCAAGGGCAATTTGCTCCACTCTGTCCATTCGTCAGCGCCTTCACCAGATGACAGTTGAGTCATGTCTGCTTTGTGGTCATTTTGCCGCTGAACATAATCCTCAGATTGCACCAGTGTCTCTGAGTTTTCAGGCCCATCAGTTTTCATTTCGTCTCCAACTTCTGTCACTTCTTTTCTTTCCTCTTCTCCCACTTCTGTCATGGAAATGTCAGCACTGAATGGTTGGTCAGACAAACGCTCGAGCTTGCTTCTTTGTTCAGTTTCGGTGAGCTTTAATTCATTGTCCCATTCATGTGCTTCACCCTTGTTCCACTCAGCCTTGCAATCACAAGTAAGTACTTCAGTTGTGTTATCCTTGTGCTGTTCATTCTGCAGTAGAGGTTTTTCCTCCAACTCCACTGTTCTCTTTGGGTTCATATATTCATTAATTTCCAATTCTTTCACAAAACAGAAGATTTCTTTGCTTTCTTTTATCACAGCTGTCATGTCCAGGCTGTCAATTCCTCTCTGTGAATGTTCGACTTCCGACGTCTCCAGGTGGTCAAGCCTGACAGAAAAACAGCTGGAGCGACTCTGCTCTTTGAACTCATGTCCCATGGAACCGTGGCTTCCTTCTATTGCATGATCCCCAGGAGGGAGAGGCTTTGTAGGACTCCTGCTGAACCTGGATTTCCATTGACAGTCGCATTCAATGAAAGTCGTGTGTGTTTCATTGGTGGTGATGGAAGAAGACTGTGGTCCTGCCTGACAGAAGTCATCGTTTGCACCTTCCTGATGCCATGTCCTGCTTTCATTATTAAAGCACTCTGTCCGGTCGGGACATGAAACCTTTTCTGATGGCCTCATGTGGGAATGGAGTGGAAGAGGCATTTCCGTCGTGTCAACTTCTACTGATGGAGATAATTTGGGACCTGCAGCGCTTGCTGAGTTACAGCAGTTTTCTTCAGCTTCCCTGTCAGTTTCACTACAGATCGCAGGGTCAATTACATGGAAAGGGCCTTCATCATTATCTCCTTCAGCCAGCTCTTGACTGATTCTATCCGGCAATGTAGTCACTGTTGTGTGATCAGCTGTTTCACTCTGAGCTTTGGCTATTATCTTGCAAGCACCATCCGCTCTTTTTTCCCCACAGAGGTCATCAACATCGAGATTCGTGCTTTCATTTGCAGGATTTCTTTCTAACATCACATCATGAGAAAGAATTGATCTTTCACCGCATTCGGCAGCAAAAAGGATGAGGCCTTTCTTATTAACTTGGCCTTCGGTTTTCCCATCACAGACAGAAACATTTTCCTTCTCACAGAACTGTAATCCTGAATCATTTTTTTCCTTTTTCCCAACTTCTGCCAAGTTCCCAGAGGGCTCTTCTACAGGGTCTGAACAGAGTGGTTTAGAATCTGCATAATCACTGGAAGATCTCTTACTCCCACTCTCTTCCTTAGTAAAAAAAATATACTCATTAAATTCAGGTTCAGTCCTCTTCTGAGTCGTCTCTACAACTTCAGCAAATTGGCTCCTTGTGCTACAGAAACCTCCGTCACGGACTGATTCTTTATTAGTACAATTAGGTTGACATCTGACCTCTTCATTTCTTGTCTGCATTTCGTTGACATTTTTTTGGACCTGTCTCCCGTATTTTTCATTTCCAGTGGAAGGACTGCAATCGCCAGGGGTTTGATCTTTAAGGGATGTCCCTGGTAGCCTGCCATCAGAATGACTGGATGTGTTGGTACTGGCTATGGTGGCAGATTCTCCTAATGAACTATCTGTATCATCTGACTGGTAAAAGCTGAGTTTGTCTGTTTCAGTAACTGGAAGCTGCTCCTCTTTCCCCAGGAGTAGGTAGCTCTCAGTGGGAATATAACACACTTTAGATGAGTCCACGTGTGTACTCTTATTGTATGAAGTCAACGCAGTATTAGGACTGACATCAGACTTAGTGTCTTGTGGTCGTTCCTGAGATTTCTCATCTTCCAAACATTCAAGTGTGCTAATCAGGCCCTCGGTTTTCTGCAGGGTACTTGCTGATGATGGGGAATGATTAGTTTTCCTAAATGTCAAAAGCTCTGGAAAGTCGAACCTGCTTAACCCACTGTAGTCATTCATCACTCTACACTCAGGTCTGGATCGTTTTGGGGAGGGTGGTGACGTGAGCTCCCTCTCTGTTTGTGAGATGTCAACATCTTGTGGGACTTTCATGTTCTCATCGACTTATAAAACCTAAAAAAAATAAATAAAAAAAAAACCACAGTGTGAGCTCTGCATCTGGAAGCTACACAACTCAAATCCAAGTGTTACTCGTCAAATAAGCAACCATGTCCAGAATGTTGCTAATACAAAACTTACTGTTGGCAAATAACATTTTTATGAAGAAAAAACACAGTCCAGAGGCTGGATTACAAAGGCATCATTATAACAATGCTGGTGAACAATGAGCTACTTTATCATGTACCAGCAGCACATGCAGCATCTCACCTTATGACTCCAATCACATGGAACTAATCCCTCAACAATCCTTTAAAGAAACAAAAGATAATATTGTGTTATTCTAGTATCACGTACTGATGTGGTTTCTGACCATACCACTGATGTTTACACACTATGCACCTCAGTACCAGTACTTTGTGTACAATGAGCATGATAAGCCTCTTTCTTATAAGATATTTTGACTGATCAGATAACATATTAACAAGTTTTACTAGCATCTTTTACATCAGCTCCCACAGGATTCAACTGAGCCATGACCCTATAACCTAAAACTGAAACAGCTGAGTGGAAGTCAGTCAGCATTCATTTTATGATTTGTGGTTTTAACATGTCAAACTGATGCCATTACCCACACAAAAGACAGAAGGAAGACTTTCAGGACAACAGGGTGCCTGGCATATCTTGTCATACATAAATACTGTAGCGGTCTACTACATGATATATACACTATATGGAGAGTATTGGGTCACACCCTTAACGTTTGAATTCATGTGTTTTCAGTCCCATTGAAACAGGTGTATAAAACCAAGCACATAACAGTGCAGTCTACCTTTATAAACATTTTTTGAAGAATGGATCACTCTAAAGAGCTCAATGATTTCAGGTATGCTACTGTAATAGAATATCATCATTGCAACAAGCCAGTTTGTGAAATTTCTGCCCACCTAGATATTCCAATCAACTGATCAACTGTGAGTAGAATTAATCCAAACTCAAAGCATTTAGACACCACAGCAGTTCAGCCACAAATGGCACACCAGGTAAACTTACAGAGCAGGGCTGCTGAGGTGTATAGTGTGTCAAGCTCACTAAGGCTCTGCTAACTCAATTTTCTGTAAAGCTCCATTAACATCAGCATAAAACTATGCACCGGGAACTTCATGACAGCTGCTGTAGGTGTAGCTTGTAGCTGGCTTAGTAAAATAGAATAGAATAGAATGCCTTTATTGTCACTATACAGTTGTACAATGAGATACAGAGTAGGGCTGCACGATTAATCGTTAGAAAATCGCGATCTCGATTCATACTTATGTGCGATCTCATTTCCAAATGACAACGATTTAAAAAAAAAAAAGAAAAAAGAAAAAAGACGACGACGATTGTACCGCATTTTGATCCGGGACGTAATCTGCATAAAAACAAGTGCTCCTTCTTCCTGCTCAACAAATGACAAGGGCGGAGCCTTATACCATGTGATACAGAAGCTGCAAGGTGATGCTCAAATTGGCAGGGAAAAAACAACAGAGAACACGTCAGGGATGACGAGAAAGTGACAGGAGAAAATTCGTCCCGGTCAACCACCCAAACATCAATAACGGGAACCTTATACAGCGCTTATACTCGTGGAACTCCTGCAGGCACAAAGAAATTATGGAGGCTATTACTTATCACCTGACCAAAGATATGTCAACACTGTGCAAAATGTCAACACTGTGCAAAATGAGGGATTTAGGAAAATGATCAACAGCCTAGACAAACGCTACACAGTGCCATCCCGCAACTATTTTTCTATTGTTGCACTACCTGCTCTATACACGCAGTGTCCAGCAACGGTGGAGACGGAATTTCAAGCAGTACAACATTTTGCGGCAACCACAAAATGTGAGGCATTTATTGTTTTTATGTTTATTTATTGTTTTTATGTTCAGTGTCAACTGTTAGGAAGTTGATGTGCAGTTAATAAGTGCAATAAATATTTATATTGGAAAAGAAAATCGTGAGAGAATCGTGATCTCAATTTTAAGCAAAAAAATCGTGATTCTCATTTTATGCAAAATCGTGCAGCCCTAATACAGAGCATCTCCTACTCAGTGCAAACATGCTGGGGGGCACAGTTCTGCAGCGCTATATACATATGGACAGTAAAACAACCACAAAAGAAATTTTCCAAAGACAGAAAACGTTGTAGATGTTAATGACCACTGTCGTGAACAACGATCAAAAAACTAAAAAAGGCCATGAGATTGCTCACCACATGATGGAATATTTCATTATTGTACCCATCCTAGTATAACAAGGTAGTCTGCAGCTAGCAAAGGTAAAAAGAGACTTGGGTTTGCTAGCTGTTAGCCTTCATTTAGCCTTTACCTTCTATCCATTGCAACAGAACTAACAGTTTATACCAAGTGCCTGCCTCTTCAGAGATCCCCAAATTACTCTTTAAAGTCACTTGTAATAGTATAACTTGGTTTTCGTAGTATGTTAGGTATAACTGCTGTATAGAGGTAATATTTACAAGTGAAGCTAGCTGGCTTCTCACTAGCTTAGTTCGTTATATTGCTATAATAATAAAGGAAAATATACTACGACTTTGTTTTACACTGTAAGCTATAATGATCACTTACTCTCCAGATGCTGTAAGTTAAGTTTTTTGCCCACGTTTGTTACCGTATGAAGGAAAGCTTTTTCACCAGGCTGCTTTATTTACAATCGCTGGCTAACTGACGTTGCTACTGTCCCACATTTGGCGCGAAACTAACAGGGCTGATTAATATGACGTAACTAAGGTTTAGCTAACATAAACTCAACGCCGTCAATATTAGCCTCTGCTCTTTAACACAACCACTCATTGAAATGTGTATTTCTGACACTGGAAGGCAAAGAAAGGTTTGTATTACTTTACAAAATATTATTGGACACAAACGCCGGTGTTTGTCTGCTCCTCGCTGCCTTTATTGTCTGTATCGCTGATCCACAGCCACAGGCTGGCAGCGGGAGCGAGGCAGACGCACACTGCGCGCTCTCTCAGTATCTGTCTCCTCCTCTCAGCACATCAGCAGCAGTTTGTGTTGCGCAGCATCATCCTACGGACCTGCACAGCTTTCTCTCTGTAAAAGCCCGACTTCTCCCCAGCATTAAACTAAAATTAAATAAATCCAACAACCCAAAAGGCACAGCTAATCTTAAGCTCGACAAAAGAGCATTTCTTGCTGTTTCCGGTACTCGCAGGTGTTTTCTTTCTTTTTTCTTTTTTCTTTTTTTCGGACCACTCCAGACACCAGACCGGACTCCACACTCGTTGACTCCACACTCTCGCAAGGTAGGATGAAAGCTTCGCGTAAAATGTTGACATATGCATGAAAATCTCATTATTGCACTGCTCGGCATCATCTCAATTTATATATATTTATATTTATATCAGCATGATGCAACTCAGTGCGTCATCCTTTCGGTATCATAAGGCTAATGTATCGATGTATTGGGTTTGAAGTCCATGTTAATAAGGACACACACATACAAATATATATATATCAGTACAGCCTTCTGATCATATCGCATTAGATAAACATGGTTGTTTCTTACCTGGGTTTACTCTTGCTGCTTACACACACACACACCCATAAAGCTTGTGGATTTAACAACAAAAGTGTGGAGAGCGAGGCTGTTCTGTGTAACAGTGGGGACTGTGTGAAATTTGACGATTTGTACTTGTGACTTGCGTGGGGTGGGCTGCTATGACATGGCACCGTGTGGTGTGATGTGCTGTAGTTTGTCACTGGTGCTGATGTTGTGCAAGGGTGTGTGTGTGTGTGCATGCAAGAAGAAGACGGGGGTGTGGTGTGTGTCCTTAACCCCAATCACCCTCAGTGGTTGTTGTTTTTTTCTTTTGCAAATCAATCTTGCATGAGCACATCACATCCACCAGCCCCATCCAATCATTGTTGCCCCCCCCCACCTCTTCTACAGACACACACATTAATCTCTCCTGTAATATTTGCCCAAATTAAAGCCTCAGATTGCTTTGTTCCTATCCTTGCTCGTCTTAGGACTCTGCCCGCCTCTCAAGGTCATCCCCTGTTTGCAAATAATGGTAAAGGATAGTGTTATGTAACAGCCCACAGCCTGGCTCTGGAGCAGGTCTGTTGTGTCAGACCATACCTGTGTGCTGATGTGTAATTACATGATGTGTAATTACTATCTGTTGAACCCTCAGTGCACTGTGAGACAAAGGGCTGTGACTCAGATTTGGAGTCAGCATGGCGCTCTGCTCTGCATCGCACTGCAGAGTGACCCCTCGTCCCAGACTCAGCCCCACTCAGCTCTCTTGCTAAAACAAACCACTGGCTGATGATGCACCAGCTGCCCCTCTTGTCCCTTTGTAGATGTGAGTAACCGCCTCAAAACATTACAATGCATATAATTAAGTGCCATCAGGCGTATTTTTATTTTTTTGGGGGGGGGGTTGGTCACCCTAAGTCTCCAGTCACCCCCTGATTGCTTTCCTTGCCTTTATCCCATTTCTAGCAGTGCACCATCTCTCTGGTGTTGGAGACAGTGTAACAGAGTAAGCTGGTGAATGGAAACGAGTTTAGTCATTATTGCATTTGTTAGCCGAGAGGCGACGTTCATGTAAAAAGATACTTTTGATTCCATTTCTCATTTTATTTCGATTGAGTAAACATCAACAACAGGGGGAAGGTGACAGGGAGCTACCGGGCTCGTAGGCAGCTCGCAAGAATGACAGTCAGTGGAACAGCAATATTTTCAGATACACAGACCATGTGGGTTGCTTTGATACAGCCGATAAATACGTCACTCAAATCATTCGCTGCAGACATAAATAAAAGGTCTCAGAAAAAAAGGCTTTTTAAAAATGTGTAGGATGAAATAGTGCCACGTATCACCTCGCACGTCACTTTAAAGGTTGTGCAGGTTTTATATGAAGCGAGATGGGGTGGGAGGTATCAAGATGATGTGTGACTTGTCATTTTTACTCCTCGAGAAAGGATATAGTTGCATTCTATTATATAAACACGATATTCATTTATAAGGCCAACTGATGGTGTACCAGTGTGTGTGTGTGCGCGCTCGGTGTGTGACATGCGGTTTTTATTCAGCACACCCAAGAAGGTGTCGACATATTTGCCTTGCCAGAAGAAAAAATACTAAAAAGCTGTTGGCAATGATAATATATCAATTATATTTCTGAGATCTATGTGTTAACTCAAACTACACATGGAGTTAAGGTTGTAAATGGTCTTACTGCACCACCAGAATCCATAACTTCTTTACCCACGGCATATGCATCGGCCACCGTGTTAAACTTTGAGCACCAAGCTTGTCTGGTGACAGTTCCTTTAAAGGACGTCTCCTGTCACCAGTGTTGTTAAAGCTGAACATCGTCCTGCTGACTTTAAAGCCCGTCAGCCTTTTTTCTGATGTTACACAGCATTTATGTGTCATTTACAGTCATTTACTTCCAGAAACCATGACTCAAGAGCCGCACCATGAAGCTGAAACCATGAATTTTGCGTACCCTCCCCTCCTAAAGGCTCAGCTATAGCACCGTGTGGCAGAACAGCTCACATAGTGCTGTAAAGCTGGATCCTAGCAGCACGCTGGCACACACTGCAGATGCAGATTCAGCCCTTGTTCAATGACTGGTGAGAGCAACACTTGCATTATGATGCGACGCTATTGTTAAGCAGGTTTTGAATGTTTTAGAGGAGAATTACCATTAAGTAGTGCAGAAGATGTTTGTGTCTTTTATCAAAAGTGCATTCAGTCCCTGGAGGTTTTCACAGGTAGCGTGCGCTGCCGCAGCACTGCATGTGCTGCTGCTTGCTCTTAGTGTGCTCAGGGTGCCTTGAGATGTTCCTCAAATGTTTATGAGCTCCATTATCTCGGGGATGCAAAGTGCACTACAATTCATTCTCAATCAGCGAGCGTCTGTGATAGACTTGCGGTCCTAAACACATAAGTAATGCGTCCGTACATGCACACGTGCTTTATAAATACAAATGCATTTACTTTGTCTCTCTGTCACACAGTCACTTACTCACATATGCAGTGACATAACAGTATGTGAGACCGTCTTCTGCTCACATCTCTCCCAGGACACGGTGGCCTCCTGCTGCAGCTGCTGCCTTCTGCACACAGGCTCCTCAGTTTCACTGCAACACTGAGGGGTTTTAACCTGATGCTGCCGATTACAGGGAAACGCTCGTTTACAGTCAGTGTTTCACATCAAGCCTGTGGTAGTTACCTTAAAGGGACGCTCGTTTCTACATCCATACTTTTACTCTTGGACTAAAAATTGCTTTACATGATTCCGAATATTTATTTATGCGCCTCATACACAGAAAGCTTGAACAGCAGGTGGGAGGGGCTTGCTTCCTTAGCATAGCGATATCTGCTCTCTGTGACATCATACAGAGCCGAGTGTAGAAGGATATTATCTTCAATATGAGCCAAATGCTCAGGCATATTGATCACTTGTACATACGCCAACGTCGTTATTTTAAACTTTTTTTAACGTTCAATATGAGCACTCATCATTGTAAAGTATATATATTGTATATATTACAGTAAACATGGCAACAAAGGAGCATCTGAGTTACACACTTAAAACTTTTTTTGTTATTGTGATTTTCTAATATTTAAAAGCTGGGGTGTCGTCATATTTTGCTCCGTCGTGTCAGAAATATTTATTTTAAGGAGCCGAGTCAGCCATGTGCTGTTCTTTTCTTTTTTCTCTTTTTTCTCATTTGTAATTAAAAAAATGTTTTTCACAAAGGAGCCTTATTTCACAATATAGCAGCGCTTTAGCTTTACAGCTGATTCACTTCTGTTGAATAATTGCAATTGCTGCCAAAAATCTTAGAAATCTAGTTTAGTAGATTCTCACATTGAAAGCACAGTGGAAGGATCACAGGCTGAGGTATGAATGAGGAAACTGTACAGCTTCCTCTTCTTTACAGAACGAGCTAAAAGCATTTAGGATGCCCAGCGAGTCACAATAACACAGGCGTGCTTTTCTGTGCTCTTCAACAGCTACTGTTCGAAGGATGCAAGGTTTTTGTGTTTTTTAACTGAACATTTTTGAGTGTTCAGGTTGTATAATCTGTGTTATAACTACGAGAGAAGTATGTCTGCATTTACAGGTCGTGGCTCTAAAGGACCAGCTGGTGTGAATCAATGAGATGTTACTCTGCTGTAGCTTTATGTCCCAAAGTGTCTAAGCTCAGGTAATGATTAGCTCCAGTATCTGCTGTATCTGAGTGGTCTGGTTAATTTGTTGGTTTGAATGAATGAAGATGATTAAAACAAATTCTGAACACACTGATGTCACGCAGCAGTCCTCTGACACAGCTCCTCCCTCTGTGTTGTTTTTATTCAGTGAGTAGCACACACAGTAGTGTTGGGATGTGTCCACTGTACTGCATCTGTTGGGCTGCTGTGATATCAGATTTTTTCCTGAATTTTTGGCTCCTTGAAAAGGCAGATCCAAAGTAAAATTGAAAACATTAAACAAAATCTTTAGTACATTTTCTAAAAGCAGTTTTGCTCATTTGAGCTTCATTTCTTTTTTTTATGAGGCACTCGACTTATTTGAGTGGATATGAGTTCATGTTATGTGTGGCTTAGAGTCTGACTGATATCGGGTGATTGATCTGTTTTTCTGTCAGACACACAGAACATAAACGTTTCCCTAACATTTATGATCTGTAGTTATTTTTTTTCTTTATAGCCAAAGATGGGCAGTAACACGTTGTAAGTAACTCATCGTGTATCATGTTTATAAAGTAACTAAGGAATAAAGTAACTATTTACTTTTGAAAATAAGTAATCATTAAAATAATAGGATTATTTTCTTGGAGAAGTAATCCCTAATTAGTAACTAATTACTATTTTCAAGTAAACTGACAAACACTGTTTATAGCTAACTGTTGTATTTGTGGCGTTCAGAATGAGGAAGTTGCAGAGTGCCCCCTGCTGGACAAACTGTGCAATGCCAACACTTAAATATGGTTGAAGTCCTTTCTCTTCTTTACTGTTTAATTTTCACTTATCGACCGTTATATATTCTGACACTGATGAGTGATCAGCAAACAGGTATGATCAACAGCCTGTTGTTAATATTGGCCTGCTGATAAATCAGTCAGGCTCTAGTACAACTAAATTAAGTGCCGTAGGAGTACTGGGCTCGCGAAAGTCGTTAAGTGTAAATTGAGCACTTGTTATCTTAGCTCAAAGATTTTAGGCCAGCAGTAGAAGGATACAACATTGGTATTAAAGTCGATACCAGTGCTAGCTAGCTAACAGTTGCAGAGTTTACTCAGGCCAACCCACAGTGTTAATGTTAAATTGGTGTATTCACTGTAGAATAATTTCACTATGTGTGCACATAAACATGAAACTTTGTTAAGTGCACTCGTGTTCGTTCACAGCTTGCTGTTAAACATCATATACTACACAGTAAACATGTAGAATACATAGATAGTGTAACGCTGTGTCCACACAGGAAGCAGTTTACTTGTTGTGCGTCACATTAAAGCTAACGGTTGGTCATGAGCAGAGATTCCAAGCTCTATCTCTCTAATGTTTGCACTACCCTTTCGTATGTCAGCCACCAGCATCCTGCAGTTTCATCGCTGGTCCTTTCAATTGCTTCCCTCAGAGTTGGGAAAAGTTTGCATTACGTCCTCACTGTGGCTGTCATTGTCTTTCTACGGTCTCTTACTGAGCATTAGGAAAAAGCTCAGACATTCTCCATCTGTATTCTCCTCTCTCTTCGTTCCTCTCTGCTTCCATCTTTGTCCCAGTTTTGGCTGGATTCCCACCTCCACCTCCCATCAGGTATTAAACCTAATGGCTCCGTGTCACACTGTTTCTGATTTAATTAGATTTTTCTTCATTGTTATCAAAACTTCATATTTTCAGTACAGTCTGTGTCATAGTGCACCTGCAGCACTTCACTTTAATTCATTATGAGTTCATGTATTTGTTGAAATTTCCATGTAGCTTGCAGACAATGTGGTATCACACTTAGTCATTGCATAACTCAAATTTCCGTTTGGTACGTTATTAATCCAAACTGTCTCTATGAACTTGGGTCATGCTGAGCTGAGCTGGAAAAAACTTTTTGAAATTGGCTTTCAGGACAAAGTATATTTATCTCCCGTAGACTAATGGTTCCCAGATTTTGGTCCAGGGAGTGTCTGCGCTGCTTGAAAAAGCACTTTTGAAAAAGAACTATTTCATTTTTCCCCGTTTGCTAAGAATAACTTTTCTGATCTGATGTGTCACTCTTTCCACTGTTCGAGTTCTCCATCAACAATCCTGCAGATGAATAGATTAGATCAAGCAACTGAGATGTCCACACACACACACACACACACACACCATCCGTATCATTTCACGATGTTCTAAAATAGCCTGACCTGTGGTTTAGGGCTCATAAAAAAGAAATGCACTGCTCTTCATCATAGTGAAAGAATACAAACCTGTTTTAAACCTCTAGGAAGACGCTTGAGTTAAATGAGTTAAAAGGTCCCTTGATGATAACTAGATGGGACTGATACTCTTTCATGTTTGTAACATATTAACCAAAATGTTATCACTTTAAAATGCAATAAAAATGCGTTTTTGGTCTTTGTATTTTTCTCCTTATTATATTTTTCCATTACGATACAATGTCACGTATTGCTTGCATTTAACATTGCACGCTTCAGATCGCTGGTTATGTATTTGTTTTTTTAATTTGGGGATTCAGATTTAAATACTCTTTGAGCTTGGGCGCCTGACATCCTTCTGACTCACAGCTGTTATGCTTCATTTCACCTCCTCGCTGCCGACCTAGCACCTTTCGTAGCCCTTTATTGACTTTTCTTTTGTGAACAGTACTGCTTCATGAAATGAAGGTCTTGCTCTGCTGCTGCTGCTGCCCTCTCTTCTGTTCAGTGAGTGAGCAGCAGGGCTTCAAAAACCTGCAGTGGCTGTCAAACATTGGGGCGGGCCTGACTGCTGTGGAAAAGATCCACCGTATGTCTAATGTTGGTCGGGTGAAATCAATGCACATGGGATATACTGGGAAAAATGAATATTCCTGATTGGCTGGCTGCGTGAGGTTGCTGGGTGAAATAGGTGAAAAAGATTTATAAGGAGTTACTCCAAAGACGTCCTTGTGACTGGTTTGATTGGTTCACTGGTATGGAATACATGTCTGCAAACACTAATAAACTATTTATTAGAAAATCAAAGTTGCATCTTTTGAAATGTGTCGGTTTGATCGCTGAGGCGCAGCTTTTTTTTGATGGCAATCATTGCTTCACTATAACCTGGCAGCTAGTTAGCGAGTGCTTGCAGATATGTCAGCGTCTTCCATACAAACTTGGCTTCTAGCAGCCAAAGGAGGTTTTGGATCTGCAGGGGGTTGCCAACCAGTCACTAGGCTTTCATGACTGAGGCTTAAGTTGCATGATTATGAATATTGTGGGAAAATAAACATAAACAACAGAGAGTTATCAGATGCTACTGAGTTTTAGTTTACTGAAATTCAACTTTTTAATAATTAGATAAAAAATTGTGGGGTGTGCAGGAGTAAGTTTAGCTTTCAAGATAAAGCGTGAGACCTGCAACCTTCTCTCAGTGATCTTTGTAAATGCAGCCAAAATCCCAGCACAGCCAGTGTCTCTGCTGTCTGCGGATGGTGATTGTTGTCAGATGATCTCGGCACCCCTGCCTCTTATTTTACATAGAAGAAGGGAAATTTGCTTCTCGTCGAGCATTGATCGTTTTGGGAAGTTGCCCGGGTGCTGTCACCCACATTTAAAGCAGAATGACCACCGGGGTATAACAGCGGGCGCGCTGTGACAAAATCAGGTCCAATAGATGATCAATAAGCAAACTTGGCAACTGTAAAGGCGTTGTTAATTTAATAACTTCTCACAGTGCGCGGCTGCTGTTTGGCAGATGTGAGAGGATCTTTAAGAGCCTCACAGGGACATTTTGATAAACCAGTCCCTGCTCTGCCTCTGCCACACAGTAACAGTGTGACCCTGCCAATAAAATCAGAGCAAAACAATCATCTTTCTAAAGTTTGAGCTCTTTTTATTTTCTCCACATATTGAAGCCACGACACGCCGAGGAAGGTGCTCACGCAGAGACCGTCTGGCACCACACATCACATACTGTTGCTGCCTCACGTCCTCCTTGGTTTTTTTGAGCTGAAGAGATCTAATAAAACATCTCAGGAGAGAGCGAGAGCGGAAATGTTCCAAAACTCGAAACCATCTTTTTCACATTAGGATAATTATGAGTTGGTTAATGCGCTAATCAAGGCCATAAAGTGGCAGCATCAGCATTACGCAGATGCAGGCAGCTCGATGGAGGAGAGGCAGCTGGGTGGCAGACGGAGAAATTAAGGGACTTTAAACCAAAACATACTTGAGTGTTTCAGTGGGTCACAGTCACAGTGGGTTAACTACCTTAGGATCCTAACATGTCATTGGTACCCTTTCCAAAACCAGAGATTCATTTTTAGGATTTTAGGATGCGATTCTCTCTGTTTGAGAGGAACTAAAGGCCAGAATAGAAAACGTGGTTAAAGGTTTTTAAAGATTTTAATGTAACGTGGTCTTAATTAAAAGAAGGACAGGGCAGGCACACACCCTACGTAAAAAAGCTTTTATATGTTACTTCCCTAGACTGGTAGTCATCTAGGATAATTCTCTTATTTATACCAAAGCTGGGTTTAATGAATTTAATTCAAAAGCTCGGCTGAATTTCAGTGGTTGAGTTTTCCTTTAAAAACATCCATCCATCTTCATCCGCTTTATCCGAGGCCGGGTCTCGGGGGCAGCAGCCTAAGCAGAGAAGCCCAGACCTCCCTCTCCCCAGCCACCTCCTCCAGCTTATCCGGGGGAACACCAAGGCGTTCCCAGGCCAGCCGAGAGATATAATCTCTCCAGCGTGTCCTGGGTCTGCCCCGGGGCCTCCTCCCGGTGGGACATGCCCGGAACACCTCACCCAGGAGACATCCTTGTCAGATGCCCGAACCACCTCAACTGACTCCTTTCGATGTGGAGGAGCAGCGGCTCTACTCTGAGCCCCTCCCGGATGGCCGAACTTCTCACCCTATCTCTAAGGGAGAGATGCCACCCTTCGGAGAAAGCTCATTTCTGCCGCTTGTATCCGCGATCTCGTTCTTTCGGTCACTACCCACAGCTCGTAAATTGAGAGCTTCGCTTTTACACTCAGCTGAGTGTAAAAGTCCACAACGGACCGGTGCAGCGTCCGCATCACTGCAGCCGCAGCACCAAACCGTCTGTCGATCTCCGGCTTCCTTCTCCCATCACTCGCGAACAAGACCCCGAGATACTTGAACTCCTTGGGGCAGGAACTCATCCCCGACCCGGACTGGGCACTCCACCCTTTTCCGGCTGAGAATCATGGCCTCAGATTTGGAGGTGCTGATCCTCATTCCCGCTGCTTCACACTCGGCTGCGAACCGTTCCAGTGCGAGCTGGAGGCCATCACCTGATGAAGCCAACAGAACCACATCATCCACAAAAAGCAGAGATGAGATTCTGAGGCCACCGAAGTGAAAGCCCTCCGCCACTTGGCTGCACCTAGAAATCCTGTCCATAAAAATTATGAACAGAATCGGTGACAAAGGGCAGCCCTGGCGGAGCCCATCACCCACCGGGAACGAGTCCGACTTATTGCCGGCAATGCGAACCAAACTCTTGCAACGGTTGTATAGGGATCGAATGGCCCGTAGCAATGGGCCAGACACCCCATACTCCCGCAACACCTCCCACAGGACACCCCGAGGGACACGGTCGAATGCCTTCTCCAAGTCCACAAAACACATGTAGACTGGTTGGGCAAACTCCCATGCACCCTCAAGTATCCTTGAGAGGATAAAGAGCTGGTCCAGTGTTCCACGACCAGGACGAAAACCGCATTGTTCCTCCTGTATCCGAGGTTCGACTAGCGGACGAACTCTCCTTTCCAGCACCCTGGCATAGATTTTCCCAGGGAGGCTGAGGAGTGTGATCCCCCTGTAGTTGGAACACACCCTCCGGTCTCCCTTCTTAAAGATGGGGACCACCACCCCAGTCTGCCAGTCCAGGGGTACTGCCCCTGATCTCCGCGCAACATTGTAGAGGTGTGTCAACCAGGACAGCCCTACAACGTCCAGAGCCTTCAGGAACTCGGGGCGGACCTCATCAACACCAGGGGCTCTGCCACCAAGGAGTTGTTTAACTGCCTCAGTGACCTCGCCCCCGGAAATTGGCGGGTCAATCCCCTCATCCCCAGACTCTGCTTCCTCCTCGGAAGACGTGTCAGTGGGATTAAGGAGGTCCTCGAAGTATTCCTTCCACCGCCTGACAATTTTCTCAGTCGACGTCAGCAGCGCTCCGCCAGCACTATACACAGTGCAGGTAGAGCACCGCTTTCCCCTCCTGAGACGCCTGACGGTTTGCCAGAATCTCTTCGAGGCAGTCCGAAAGTCTTTTTCCATGGCCTCTCCGAACTCCTCCCACACCCGAGTTTTTGCTTCAGCCACTGCCCGAGCCGCATTCCGCTTGGCCTGTCGATACCTGTCGGCTGCCTCCGGAGTCCCACAGGCTAACCAAGCCCGATAGGACTCCTTCTTCAGCCTGGTGGCTCCCTTCACCTCTGGTGTCCACCATTTGGTTCGGGGATTACCACCACGGCAGGCACCAACCACCTTGCGGCCGCAGCTCAATGCAGCAGCTTCGGCAATGGAGACGCTGAACATGGTCCATTCGGACTCAATGTCCCCAGTCTCCCTTGGAATGCTGTTGAAGCTCTGCCGGAGGTGTGCGTTGAAGATCTCGCGGACTGGGGCCTCTGCTAGACGTTCCCAGCACACCCTCACTACGCGTTTAGGTGCACCGGGTCTGTCCAGCGTCCTCCCCCGCCACCTGATCCAACTCACCACCAGGTGGTGATCAGTTGACAGCTCAGCCCCTCTCTTTACCCGAGTGTCCAGAACATATGGTCGCAGGTCTGGTGATACGATTACAAAATCGATCATCGACCTGCGGCCTAGAGCGTCCTGGTGCCACGTGCACTTTGCCACTCGTGCCACTCTTATGTTCGAATAAGGTGTTCGTTATGGTCAAACTGTGATTTGCACAGAAGTCCAATAACAAAACACCGCTCGGATTCAGATCAGGGAGGCCGTTCCTCCCAATCACGCCCCTCCAGGTCTCGCTGTTGTTACCCACGTGAGCATTGAAGTCTCCCAGCAGGACAACTGGTGGGCACCTTCCAGCACCCCCCCCCCCCCCCCCCCCCCCCCCCAGGGACTCTAAGAAGGCTGGGTACTCTGAACTGCCACTCGGCACATAAGCGCAGATGACAGTCAGGACCCGTTCCCAACCCTGAGGCGCAGGGAACAAACCCTCTCATCCACCGGGAAAAACCCCAACGTACCGGCAGCAAGCCGAGGGATATTAGAATACCCATCCCAGCCCGCCGCCTCTCACCTGGGGCAACTCCAGACTGAGACACAGTCCAGCCCCTCTCCAGGAGACTGGTTCCAGAGCCCAAGCCATGCGTAGAGGTGAGCCCGACTATATCTAGCCGGTACCTCTCAACCTCACGCACTAACTCAGGCTCCTTCCCCACCAGAGAGGTGACATTCCATGTCCCTATTGCCAGTCTTGGCAGCCGGGGATCAGTCCGCCTGGGCCTCTGCTCCTGGCCGCTGCCCAGCACACAATGACACTGAAAGAAATTATATTGAGACGAAAAAGACAAAAGCATGCCTTTTTCAAACTTGATACATTTTCTAGCACATTTGTGTGCCTTTAAAAACAAAGTAAACAAAAGTGGGCCAAGCAGCTGCTCAAAGGCAGCGAGTCTGACAAACTGACCCTGTTATTATCCAAGAGGTACAAACAGCATTTCGCTCCATTTGTTTTAAAGCTTATTTTTAGATGCAGCTTTGGTGTGCGTTTCCTTTCGACTTCTCTGCTTTCCGCCCCAACGAATCGCTCTCCAGACTTTTACTGCAGATTCACACATGGAGACGTTCTTCTTTGTGCTCTGTATTAATGTAAAGATGCCGTGTGCCCCCCCCCCCCTTTGTGCTTTGCTTGTTACAGAAAAAATGGGGAAACAGAACAGCAAGCTGACCCCTGAAGTGATGGAGGATCTGGTGAAGAACACAGAGTTTAACGAGCACGAGCTGAAGCAGTGGTACAAGGGATTCCTGAAGGACTGTCCCAGCGGCCGGCTCAACCTGGAGGAGTTCCAGCAGCTCTACGTCAAGGTGAGGCTCCACTGGCTCACTTTCATTTTGATGGACTGCACACGTATTATGTGCTACTACACGACACACTGACTCTCCTGTAGCTCAGCGAGCATGCATTCACAGAGCAGTAGCTGTTTGGTGTGGCTGCTAACGGTGAGGGTTAGGCAGATTACAGTAGAGGGACAGTGACGCTGTGTGAGCTGGATGAGGAGAATAAACAGGCAGCAGTACAGTTTGCTTCAGAGAGTGTGAAGAAAAGCCAACGATTTTCAGCCAACAGGCACGTCTATTTTAAAATCACATTAATCGTCTTAAAACATCTTAAATATTTTACACATATTTTCACCTACGAATGCTGCAATTACTTCGGTTGCAGTGCACTCGAGGGTTAATGACATAAATCGGTTATAAAACTGCTATTTGTAATCATCCCGACTACACCGCAAAGCTTTTGGTTAACATTTCCAGGCGAGAGGAAACAACAGAAGTGAGAAGAGGAGAGAAGCAACGGGAGAATCCGTGCGGATGCGGTAACTTCTAAATACCCTCGGCTGTTGTTTCCACAAGCGTTAGATGGTCTCCTGCTTGGGAGTAAACCATCCGCTGTCTCCTCTGAGACCAGTTCACTGAGCTCAGGAGTGGAGTTCAGTGTTCCCCCACAAAGACCAGTAATAAACCAAAGACCAGTAAATACACTTTGTTTTTGTGTTTATGTCGGTCGAGGTGAAACAATATGTTGGACCATAAACAGCTGATGACAGAAGCAGCGCTCTCAAGCGCTCTTCCTCTCAGCCGCCATGGCCCCGCCCACTCTCACCGCCTCAACTCTGTGAATTCTGCGTCTTCATATTGATGCACATTTTGTTTCGCCATGTTTTCCTCCTCGGTCACGTTAGGTTGGCGTTCAAGTTAAAAGTCGGAACACGGTCCAACCGTATGATGTCACGCCGTGGTACAGCAGGGTCATATCATATTTATAACACGTAAAAAACAAGCAAACAAACTATTTAAGTGTCATATACAGGCAAACAATAAGCTCGTGTGCTGTTTTTAGCATTTTCATACATCTCAGGATAGTTTTTAAACCGAAGGAACAAGCTGTGAGCACAGTGTTGAAAAATGCTCCATAAAGCTACATGAACCTGCAGAGTTTACTTAGTATGCTGAGCCCTTATGCCAAAACATATTTATTACATACAGCAGGATCTTACTGGGCACTTACTCAGACCTTGCGCATCTCATCCAGCCCAGTTTAACCAGTCCAGTTAATGAGTAATTCTATCTGATGGGAACTTTAAAACATAGCACTCCCCAAAAAGTTTATTTTTGTGTTCTTGAGCTGAATGCACACTTTGAAATTGTAGTGAATGCAGCAGCAGGAACATCTGGAGACCAGAAGCAGTATGAAGCTATTATAAAGGTGGAGTTCACTGAGTGAATCTAATCAGCATCATCAGCTTAAATCTAAATAGATGTGTGCTACCCTTGATGTAACCTAACATGATGTCCACCACAGATGCTCTGCACCAGCACAGTACATTACTGTAAACTCCACCACAGTGCTGCAGGCTAATCTCTTTAGCTGCACACACTCCCCAGTTTTTTCCTGCAATCTTTGGATAACAAAACGTTAATATACTTCGGTTTGCGCGGCAGGATGTTTCCCGCTATGAGAAAGCATTACCTCAGCAGCACATCTTTTCAAAAGCCTTGAAAATGAGGGCTTTACGTTTCCAGTCTAACAAATGTCACCGAGCAGTCCTTACCTTTAAATATCACCTCCGTCTTTTACTTTTATCTCGCACTCTTTTCTCTGCCTGGGAAATAGCAGCTGGACCTGCAGCTAGCAGACACACTGTGTGACAAACTGTACACGTATGTATGTTGGCTGATATTTGTAGTACCGCAACCGAAACTTATAGACATCTACATCAAAAACACTGTTCTGGATCATCCCGGCTCACTTCCACCCCTCAGCGTAGCTCTATAGACGATGCATTGATTATGTGTTTTTCTCTTTTGCATCTCTTTGCGTCCGATAAGCACCAGCGACGCGTGGATGGTCTTCTGTGTCTTATCGTTGATGTTTGAAGAGCCAGTGATGTGAAAAAGTATCTCCCCATAAAGTAAAAACCCTGTTTTTGAAAACTGGTGGGAGTGAACAGTAAAGGTATTTGTGTAAAAAGCATAAATACTCAAGAATAGTACAGATACATGAAAATTCTACTGAAGTACAAAGTAATTGTCCTTCCTCACCTCGACCAGAAGTCGCAGTCATTAGCCTGTGACCAAAGTTTCCTGTCACAGGCTGCATTTTCTAAAGATTGAAAGCTGAGTCTAATGCCTTCCCAGATCAGCCTTATCCTCGAAGGTTTTTAAGGGCTTCTTTTAGAATAGAATAGAATAGAATAGAATTCAACTTTATTGTCATTGCACATGTCACAGGTACAGGGCAACGAAATGCAGTTTGCATCCATCCAGAAGTGCTTTAGCCGCGATATAGATATATTACAATATATATTAGTAATAATATAGATGTGTAAGTATATTACAGAAATGGGTCTATTATGGTATGTTAGTTTTAGTCCACCAATCCCAGAGTACAGTAAAGGTGACCGGCTCCCTTTGGTTCAGTTTAGCAGAGATTTTGCATGTGAGCAGGTTTGCAGTATAATGACAGTGAAACTACCAGCAGTCAGTGAAGTGAGTAGGGTAGGGTGATATTGTGGCATCAGTGTTAGTCGTTAAAGATGTGTTAATTTTAAAACCACTATAATGTGTACTTAGTGAGTTTTCCCACAGTTGGTGTGAGCAGGGCTGATTGGAGGCTCACTTGAGTGTACTCTGAATCACCACAAGAACCACTGAGGCAAATTACGCTGCCATTAAAAACCCTTCTGGGTTTGAGCCGGCATGCTGCCATGTTCCCATTCGCCTCTTTTGTATCTGGGCAGAAAACCATCAGAGAGGCTGATATCAGAGGCGCACAGATGATTATCTTCTAATGCTAATATGTATCCCACCGTATCTCATTACCTCTGACCGAGCAGTGCGAATTTATCCCATGATTTAATCATTTAGTCTTACAAAACAAGGATGAACGCATTCAATGATGATCCAAGAGTCAAAAAACAAACTGCAATAAAATAGCAAAAAGTGGCAAAAAACATCGACTTTAACAATTATTCTCTATTAGCAGGAGTGCTTCTACTGACACCGCTAAGAGAAAAAGGAAAAGGAAGGTTTTCATGACTCGAAGGGATCCAGCAGATCAAACTAGTCCACCTTTATTTATTCACACGTGTGGCAGATCATAAGCAGTCCCATCAGCTCCCAGCACCCTGTGAGAGGAGCAACCACTTCTGAAACGCACAGCCCTAAAAACACTGAGTACATGAAAGTGCAGCAGTGTGCTTCCGTACTATCTTGCTGTTACATCAGGCTTATCTCAGCATCTCGCGTCCTCGTTCACTGCGTGTTTTAACTTTAGGAGTTCTCATGGAAGAAAGCACTCTGAGCGAGAGTAAGAAGAGGCATTAATCTTTCATCAGGAGTGCCAGGAAATGCTTCTTAACCAGAGGGAGTTACTGTTATGTAAGACACGCCTTGCCAGTGAGGTCATCGGCGCACTTCCTCTAAATGCCGTCGGAGGTCTTGCATCAGCTAAGACCAGCTGTAATAAAGAAGAGAAAAACTCAGAAAGGAAACATCGGAAATGAGTGAAGGTATTCTTGGAGAAAAGAACCTGAACAAAGAACGTCTGTCAGGGCCAGAAATGACATTTTCCATTTGGATCAGTTGCTCCATTAAAGTCTCCTGAAAGGGTCCGAAAATCTTTTGAAAATGACGGCGCAGAAATAACCCAGGCTCCTGATGGAAGGAAACAGGCACAAAAGAAACCCACGGAAAAAGAAAGAAACCTCTTTACCTCTCAGTGCGACGCACACAGGAACAGTTTGCAGTTGTGCAAAAGGGGCAACGTGGCCCCCATTTAAAGGGTCCTGCAGGCTTTGGGGGTAAAATGCTATTATTATTATTGCATCCTATTGTGTTTCCAGGCAACAGAGTGTCAGCGGTACGGCTTTATTTAAATTCAGAGGGCTGATAAGTGTGGAAAAACAGGGCCACACAATAACAGGACAGATTGTTCCTGGGTGGCTCGTGGTGGGTGGGAGTGCTGGGGTGCGGGGTCATATGTTTAGTAGGAGGGAAGCGGGACAGCATGTTTGCGTTGGCTGAAAGCGAGAAGCAGAAAAGTATAAGCAAGCGAAGGGAAGCCTGCGTGCATCATTTATTAGTCATTAGGCCTCGTTGGAGTCGAGCAGCGATAGGAAACGTTCGAGTCGTGCTTTACAAGCAGGAGACATCCCGCCCGTCCCCACACGGGCCTGCGACAGCCGTCCACAAGCCCTCCCTGTCAGGGTGCTAAACACGGTGTTACCTCCACTCGGCTGCCAGCCTGGAGTTAATGCACTGTTTTAGTTGGACACACACACACACACACACGTGCTTTGTCTCTCACTCTTGTAGGAGGATGCAGGCACTGCGATAGAGCGCAGGTGCCTGCGCAGGAGTGTCAGCTGGAAATAACAGTGTCTGTATCTGAGGGCACACGTGTGACGACTCAGTATTTCTCTGTACATGTTAACAGTGTGATTGCTCCCTCTGCTTATTAGATTTGATTGGAGCTGGAGGGTTATGAACGAGCTGCATTATCATTACAGAACATCTCATTAAATGGGCTGAATTATGCTTTTAAAGATAGGAAATCACATTTAGTCACGTTTAGATTTTAGATTGTAAAATTGGATGAAATGTCCATATGATAATGGCACAATGCAAATGTGCGTTAGTATGGTAAATGAAATGGAATTTATCCATTTAAATGCAGTTTATATGAAGAGTGAATGAAGTGAAGTCAGAGTTATTAAAAAAATACCCACTATGTTAATCCACAAATCAACTACTTGTGGATTAAATAAACGGGAACCTTCTTCTGATTGGCTGACAAAAAGCTTGAACAACAGGCGGTGACTAAGGCTACATTCACACTGCAGGCGAAAGCGCATCAAATCCGATTATTTTGACCCAATGCGACGCATATCCGATCATGGTATGACAGTGTGAACGGCACAAATCCAATATTTTCAAATCCGATCTGGGTCACTTTCGTATGTGGTACTGAATCCGATACATATCTGATGTTTTAGAAAGCGACTGCTGTCTGAACGGTCATGTCGCATTAAATCCGTCTTTTACATCGCGAACGCTTCCTAGCCATCCAGTGTAGATGTTAGTGAAACTGTTGGGAAGACAGCGTTGGAGAAACGTGAACATTTCATTTGTACTGTATAATCTGCAGATTCTGACAGAAATCTGCAGCTATCCTTTGAAGCACCGCCCCTCTAAAACAGCAAAAAGGATCATTATTAGGTTATTTACATTATTATGCAAATAACAAAATAACTTAAAGCAAAAATTGGGAAACGTAAAGTCCGAAGTCTTTATATTAAGGGCCATCAGTCAAACAATACTGTTGGTCTGGGTCTAAACAGAGCGCGTTGTGTGTGACGTCTTCTTTTGTGCATGCGGACCGCTTTGAGCGTTCACACTAGAGCGCGTTTGCTGTCGCATTTTATTTGTAGTGTGAACAAGCAGACAAAAAAAATCGGATTTGATCAAAAAATCGGAATTGAGCATTAAGACCTGCAGTGTGAACGTAGCCTTAGCTTCTATTTGGCTGAAATGACCATATTAGGGTTATCCTCTCTCTGTGATGTCATACAGAGCCAACAGTGTGGAGGACTGTCTAACACAAAGCATTTAGATTGTGGCTCACAGTTGTTGTAGCTCAGGAGGTAGAGCAGGTCACCTATTAATCGGAAGGTTGGTGGTTCGATCCTTGGCTCCTCCAGTCTGCATGTCAAGTATCCTTGGGCAAGATACTAACCCCAAGTTGCTCTCCGATGCATCCATCGGAGTATGAATGTGTGTGAATGTAGTTAGAAAAAGCACTAAGTACAGATAAAGTGCTTGTATGAATGGGTGTGATTGGGTGAATGCGATATGTTGTATAGAGCGCTTTGAGTACTCCGGGAGAGTAGACAAGCGCTATATAAGAATCAGTCCATTTACCATTTGTTCCAGCACGGTAACAACATACATGACAGCAAACAGGGAAAACCATCATATGTTCTCCAGGGGTGCAACGATACACAGAATTCACGGTTCGGTTCGGTTCGATACTTTGGTGTCACGGTTCGATATTTTTTCGATACAAAAAAATGTTCATGCCTTTTTAATTTGTCATTTATTAAAATTATAAATATATATTTTAACTCAAAAGTACAGTTTTTAAATGTAATGTTGCTGAAACAACAAAATAATAAAAAAAACAAAACCTTTAACACATCTTATAAATTTATCAATAAGAAATAGGACATTCCCAACTGACTGGAAAAGGGCTGTAGTTACTCCAGTCTTTAAAGGAGGCGAGCGTGATTTGATATGTAATTATCGTCCAATTTCCATACTCCCTGTTCTTTCGAAGGTGCTTGAGAAGGTTGTGGCAGCACAGTTAATTGATTATTTAGAGACTAATCAACTGCTTCATCCAATGCAGTTTGGTTTTAGACCAAAATTTTCCACAGAAATGGCAAATTGCTATTTTGTTGAAAATATTAAGGGTAATCTGGATAATGGTAATGTTGTGGGTGCAGTGTTCCTTGACCTAAAAAAGGCTTTTGACACTGTCAATCATGACATACTTCTTTCTAAGTTGATAAAATTTGACTTTTCAAAGCAAGCAGTTGACTGGTTTGAGTCCTATCTCTACAAAAGAGAACAGTGTGTGAGGGTTGATAAAGAAAAGTCATCCATGTTGGAAAACAGAATCGGTATTCCCCAAGGATCTGTTCTTGGCCCATTGCTATTTAGTTTGTTTATAAATGATTTGCCTACCAGCTGCCCAAAAGCCAACTGCCAACTTTATGCAGATGATGCAGTTATACACGTACCAGCTAAGTCACCTGGTGAAGCAGCAGACACCTTAACGGTACATCTAAATGGTGTCCAAAAATGGCTGGAACAAAATCATCTTGTACTGAATTTAAAAAAAACTGTTTCTATGTGCTTTTCGATTAGGAAACGAAATTCATCTGATGATTTTAAAATCAACCTAGGGAACGAAGAAATAAAGGAGGTCAAAGATTTTAAGTTTTTAGGAATAATCTTAGATTCACATCTTAAATTTGACAAGCACATAAAGAAGATTTCTAAGACGGTCAAGGCTAACCTGAATTGTTTTAAGTTAATTTGGCACTATATACCCACTTCAGCAGCTCAGTTATTTATGCATTCTATGATATTTTCGCATTTTTCATATTGTATGACAGTTTGGATTCAAGCAGCACCATCTACAATTCAGCCTGTGGTATCCTTATATAATCAAACCTTAAAAATAATGGATAGAAAATCGGTTCGGTGGCATCATTGTCACATTTTACAGAAATATAATTTATTTAGTTTTAAGAGTTTTAATCATTGGTGTTATCTTAAATTAGTTTTTAAATGTATAAATAGGATGGCCCCAGAGTGTCTCAGTAGATACACTCAGAGACAAGACAGTAATCGTGTTACTAGGAGTAAGGTGAACGGCAACTGCAAGATATTATATCGCAGATCTACATTCGGTCAGTCAGCTTTTTCTATAAAGGCCTGCCATCTGTGGAACACACTTCCAACCGATATCAAACTGATTACAGACATTAGATCCTTTACATTGAAGGTTAAAGTGTGGTTAAAGGGAAACCAAAGTTGTAGTCATTTTATCTGATGATTTTAATTTTATTTTAAATTATTGTCTATTAATTGTAATTGTATTTATAATGTAATTTGGTTTTATGAAAATGTATGTTTTATTGTAATATGTATTTATTTAGACTGTAAGCCCAACAAGGGACAATTGTTGAAAATTAGCAGTAGCTATAAACCTATGTGCGGTACATCAGTATCATGTCTTGCACTTGAACTATGTTAAACTGCACTGTCCCTTTTAAATAAATAAATTCAAATTCAAATAAATCTATCTGATCGAGAAATCCCTCATCTTTGGAAAAGAGAGTTTATTACAGAGAAATGTCTCTTTCCAAAATAAAAGCTGTACTATACCCTTCTTCTGGGCTATATTCTCAGCAGCATATTAAACATATCAGGTCCCCATAAGGAGAATCATGTGCTGACGGCTGTCTAAATGACTCGGGAAAGTTTGTAGCATGCGTGCTACTTGTCTTTGCACTAGGATGATGTCGGCGTAAATAACGTTAATAACGCCGCAAATCTCCGTGGGGGCGGATCTGCGCTCGACAGTGCAGCCTAGGCGGAGTAGTCGAACGCAGATCCACTGAGCTCTCAACACAGACAGCATTGTCAGAAGAAAAGTTAATCAAATAAATTAAAAGTTTTGTATTGTTCGATACATATGCGTACCGAACCGAAAGCACTGTATCGAACGGTTCAATACCGATACGAGTATCGTTGCAGCCCTAATGTTCTCTTATATCCACATATTTGATCTTTTTTATAAATGGTGCTCGCTAGGATGTTGTGAAACTGAAGCGGAACAGAGGCTGGTTGTCTTCTGTACGTAAAAGTTGGTTTTAGCTGTAAGAAAAAAGTTCACCCAACAACGTCCAGCCATTGGAGGACAGTTGTAAAGGCAACTATAGGAAAGAGCATTTTTATAATGTGAGTCATTGCCTTAGTAAACACATTCTGTTAGCTGTTCATTTCATGACTTATTAAATTCAACATGATGTTTAGTTTGTCCCAGTTGCAGCCAAGCAGGACTTAAAGCAGAGTGTGTGTCTGAGTAACAAAGAGCCGGAGATCACACGGAGCCCCGTGGAATCCACACATCCTGGTCAAACTGTCCCAGGTCGTTAAAATGACCCGCTGCAGCCATCGCGTCCCAGCGGATCTTCACGTTTAGCGGCACTGCCAGCACCAGACAGCGACATAAAAATGGATCGCAGGCTTCCGTGCCAACTCGCACTTGAGTGCGTGCATGCCACAGTGTGTGAAATTTGTCATCCGTGACATGCCAGCTGCTCCGTGAGCCATTTGTAACAGGATAATGACACTCGCAGAAACGTAGAGGTGATAGATTTTTGTCACTGCTAATTTTATTAGTTTTTTGTTTTTTGTGCTTGAAGCATGCACACACACATGCACACACACATGCACAGAAATGTGCACGTTTAACAGCGATCCATACACTTGCAAAACAGGATTCATACCTTCTAGGTGTTGTGTGTCTGTGTGTTATTGTGTTATTTGCCAAGTAACATGCAGTGAGCATCAATAGCGCTGGACTCCTGCCGGGTGATGTTATTGTGATAAGGTAGCATCAATATAATGGACTTCATTGTGGTTTGTGCTGCAAACAGAAACTCTCTGTCTTTTCCCTTCCAGTTATCTGTGGCTGACTCAAAAAGACAGAAAGCAAAACCAGTTTGAGTGTTCGGTAAATACATTTAACGAGGCCTTCATCATCCGTAAAACCAGGGAAATATACACGGAGACATCATACGTGTGCTTTGTGGCTGTGCGGGAGGCGATTGACGCATTGTTGTAACACTGGCGCACGCTCAGGCAGATGCTGACCTGAATATGCAGCAGATGTATGGATGGATTCTGCTCAGTCGCATCACGCTTTCATAGCCTCAAGGCTTTTCCTGTCAACGGATGTGGCGCGCACGTGTGTGTGTTTATGTGTGTGTGTTTACATCTGTGTTTGTGTGCACCATTGACCATTCAGCAGCGTAGACTGTGAGGCTCCCTGTGTTCTCCACAAACAGACAGAGAGACGGATCGGAGGGCTGAATGTGAGGAAGGTAAATGGAGTGACAGAAGGACACTGACATCATCTGGCCAACAGCCCGTCTCTGCGAGGAAACATATGTCCCCTAATCACAGGAGACCGAAACGATAGCGCTGCAGCATTAGATTGACATGGAAAATTAGCTATAGGAGATCGTTTGGCATAGATGTGACAGCGCACACTTGTACAAAAACAAATAAAAGTCTTGGGCGTATACATATTTAATCATTCTGTGACAGCCAAGCAGCTTGGAGCTGAGAGATCTCTGTACTGCAGAACAAAATAGGAATATTTTAAGAGGCTGCTACATCACTAATTGTTGGGATGTGTCAGCATGGACCAGTATCAACCTTAGTTACTGATCATCAAAACAGGTTCTTACAGTGAAGATTTTGGAATAAGGCTGCAAAATCAGGAACAACCAAAATGGAAATAGTAATCCAGCTACTGATAGGCAGTAACTCATTAGAGTCTGGGATGTTAAGGAGGGTTTTAATTAGACAATTTGGAATTTCATTAAATAATAGAAAACATAATAAAATAATGATAATTAGACTTGACTGTGACAATGCTTACCAGTGTCTCTCTATCTCGCTGCACCAGAAACGTCGTTCCAAACAGCACTATCTTCTCGCTGTGCCACAAACTGTAGACAAAGGCACACAGCTGTGTGGCGTAGGTTCAGCTCCTGCTTCAGACTTCATGAATGCACTGCTGCTGGTGCAAGGAGAAAGCAGTGAATGATTTAGCCTGCTGTGATTACCCAACATAAATAATTCTTTAAGACACCCCATGAGGAGACGATGCCCACACCCAATCACTACAGTGTTGCAAACAAACTATTTAAGATTTACATCTATACACGATGGCCCGGTGAAGGCCACACCGGATGCAAAAGGCAAAGCCGTCTGCCAGATGCAATCCTGGCCTCAAGTCCTGCAACAGAGCCAGCCGCTATGGTCTGTCCGCAAAACACTAGGCTGACCATTTAGACGAAGGCTGTCGCTGAGGGGCACCCAGCACCCGCTACCCGAAAGAGGGTCTGGCTGCCACTTTCAAGCTGTGAAACCAGACGACCGCTGCCGCTGCACAAATGAGAAGGAGGCTCCCCTCAACAAGCCCCACGATGTGGCCACCCCTCGAGTCGAGTGCACCCACGCTCCAGAAGGGAAAGAAACTCCTGAAGAGGCATACGCCTGCCGAATGGCCTCCACGACCCAGCGGGACAACAGGAACTTAGACAGGGCTCTGCCCAGGATCCCAGAATGGAAGGTGACGAACAGCTGGTCTGTCCTCCAAATCAGCCCGATACGCCTGAAGTACGCCACCGAAGCACACACAGGGCAGCCTGGCACCGAGCCTGGTCCAAGCCCTGAGTGCGAGCTGTCTGTAGCTTACTGGGACAGGTGGAATTCGGTCAGGGCCTTCAGCAGGAACACAGGATTGGGCCGGAGGACCACCGCTTTCCCATCCAGCAACTACCAATCCAGCAATCCTGACAGAGCATGGAGTTCACAAAAAGGCTGTTTTCTTGTCCAGTTACTTAATTAATCGATGAAATAATCAATACTTGATTACTAAAATAATCAAAAGCTGCAGCCGTACCCACATGAACAGATTCATAATGTCGTCTTTGTGTTTTGTCTTTTATTGGCACGTGTTACATTTCACTCATTTTATTGATCGGTCTAACGCTATTTTCTGTGAATTCTTTGACGTTCTGTTATGCTGGTTTAGAAAGATGAAACAGAAAAAAATGTGTTACTATAATTTTACTGTAAAATAATAAATGTAACAAAACTAAATGCCGAGCAGGAGAATATAGAAACTGATGTGCACACCAAAGCTCTTACAGCCCCTCGCAAATGCACAAAGAATATCAAATTATTATAATATAATTTGTAATATTTCCTATTTGATTCCCCATGTCGATTCCTTCCATTCTCCCTCCTTCCTTTCTGCATATTCCCCTTTGTTATTTCCTCCATCTTTGCCCACTTCCTCTCTCACCTCCCTTCCTCTCTGTCCAAGGAGGCTTGTGGCTGCCGTGCACTAAAAATAGCTTTTGTCATCTCAGAAGCGCTCATGCCATTCTCCATCGTTGTCACAACCCAGCACCGCCGCACACACACAGAGCGCTGAATGCTACACACTGCGGCTCCTGAAAGGCAGAGATTCCATCGACAGCATGAAATACTTTGTGTTGACTTCAGTTCACGAGTTGCACAAATATAGAAACAATCCCGACTCTCTCGAAGCTGCTCAGGAAACGCGAAGCAGACAAATGACGATGATAAACTCGAGACTAAATGACTCACTCATTACGAACACGAGTAGTTTACAATGTTTGGAAAGCACACAGGGAGGAGAATCTGACACTGAGTAAGCTGACTGTAATTTTCACAAAGACAAACAGTGGTTTCTACACCGCGAGTCCTTCAGAACAGAAAATTGGTGTTAATTGCTCAGAGTGTCTGTGTCAGTGCTGCAGATCAGATGCACTAGAAGCTGTAGAGCTGTAACGGACACGTGAATGCGCTCACAGAGGCACGTCGAAACAGAGCGAAAAGGCCGATGTGCACATGGTTAGACTTGGAATAATGAATTGCTTTTAAGCCTTCCGGCTGCTCTCTGGCCCCTTTGCGGCGCCTCAGTCCGGACTGTAAAAATGTAATTGAATTATTCAGTAACTTTGAGGGCGCCTCACCGCTGCTGCTGAGGTGTGAGAGCAAGAGAAGAGGAAGTTAGTGAGGGCCTTTAGATGCACGGAGAGCGATAATGGGGTCTGTTCAGCAGGGGAAATTATATTCAGACTGAGCCGCACACTGGCACATCCTCTATCACAGATGAGTGGTGAACAAGGCTATTAGTCTCACGGTGCAGGCTAAATCCCGCCGTGGCAGCCAGAATGACCTTCAGCTGGTTAACAAGAGTTCAAACCACCATGTCAGCAAGGCTCCACCCAAGAGAGAGACGCCACAGCCCCATCACTCTGACATTCTGACCCCTGACTTTCATGTGGAAGAAGGCAAGATTTTATACACATATTATATTTACCAGTTTTCTGTTCCAAAAGGCATGAATATTCTCAAATACATGGACCTTTAAAATTGGAGAAGATGTGCATCATGACCTTTTCAGGCTTTAAAACTGTTCAATAAAAAAATATAATTATTGTTAGAGAGGATCTATTACACTCACGTCTACCTCTCTGCTTGGACGTGATTTACAGTTCAGTGAAATCCAGGTTTATCCTGATGTAGCCGCTCACTGGAAACAAGCTGACGCCCTCACAAACACAAATCCCCCCGTCATAAAGGGCCAAAAGGTTTTTTTAAACAGAGGGTTTAGACGTCGTAATTTGAAGCTTTGTCTTTAATATGAGCCTCCATCACTGTAACACTACATGTATGACAGAAAATAACAGCCCACAGTAGGTCTGCTCTGTCAGAAATCCGGTTCTGATCGAATGTGTAGTCGAAAGTAAAGAAAGATAAAGGACAATACAGTTTTAGGAATTATGGGTTTGTGACAGTCACAAATATTTGTAACCATGATGATCTTGTTACCTTTCAACTAACTGCTTTGAAGGCGGAGCCAGTTCTGTGACTGATGCATCATGATAGCAAAACGACAGTTACTTGCTTTTATATATGACCATAATGCAACCAGCTGAGTCAAGTCTCCTATTGCAACAAGAGTCATCACAGACGAAACGTGGCCTCTTCGTCAAAGGCAAAACAACACGGATATTTTGTCACATGCAGAGCCAGTTTAGACCCTTAAAATGAGCTAATAATCCCACACTCACTGTGGTACTGCCTGCTGTTCGAGTCCACTGTTTCAGATTTTACTCACTGCCACCTTTTTATCCGTCCTCGCTGACCCAGCTGTCCAGTCTGGTTTACTTGTCATCACTAGACTAGAGAGAAACTATCGTCAGACCGTTACAAAAGTGAAGCCATCACAGCGATGAGACCCGGCAGCTTTGTTCTGTCACAAAATGATCCCAACCACACAACAGCTCATGTCATGCTTCAGTGTGTGCCATAATTGCATCTATATGATCTGAGCAGTAAGATAAACACATTAGTAAGTTTGTGGTTATGCAGTGAGGGTCTCTTAATCAGCAGCATCCGAATTTCCTTCCCCGTGGGTATGCTGTGTCAGATAATAAAGCCAACAGATTCCCAGAATGAAGTTTGTTTTTCCAAATGCAGCTGATCAAAAGCATTTAATTATGGAGGCAAATCTGCTGTGACTGCAGTGATAAATGCTGCAGAATATCACGTATAAGCACCCATAAAGCCTACGTCTCAGTACTTACATAGAACTTGGTAAACTTATAGCGTAGCCTACATGCGTCCACTATGCATCAGTAAGTGTGTTAGCTTCTCTTTTATTCTGAAGAATTGGATTTTTATGTCCCTGAGCTGTGTGAAGTAAGACTTTATAATGACGATGATAATAATCAGCAGACATGCATGCATATAAAACATGAATACAACTGTAGAATTATAAGGGCATCTGCTGTTTTTCCAGATTCTCTGTTATATCTGTACTGTTCCGATGGTAGGTCCGCAAACTGATCAACATGTCAGATACTGAGGTCGAGGTATGTACGCCTATGAGCCAAACAATTTAGACTGCTCCGCTGGTTCAGTTTCAGACAGTGTTTTAACCTTTGGTTGTGTATGATGTCAGGTAGAGCAGAGATCCCTGACACATCGTCTCAGGCAAACACCTGCTCCACAGTATAAGGTGAATAAGGATTCATGTGAATCATTGTCATGCAAAGCTACTCTAGTAGAGTGTGTGTGATATCCGTACACTTTTGAAATATCAGAACTGCAAATATAAAGTCATTGGTACCTGGTACCAGGTTGGAAGCCCAGTTGTCTTCATTTTATATGGCACAGATTTAACAAGGTGCTGGAAACATTCCTTCGAGATCGTGGTCCATATTGAAATGACAGGATCACACTGTTGCTGCAGATTTGTTCGGTGCACGTGACGCAAATCTCCCGTTCCATCACATCCAACAACGGTGCTCTGCCAGATTGAGATCTGGTGACTGTGGAGGCCATTTGAACACAGCAAACTACAGTGAAGTACAGCATCATGTTCAAGAAAGTGACATGATGCGCTATCTCCTGGAAGCAGCCATCGGAAGATGGATACGCTGTGGTCGTAAAGGGATGAACACGATCAGCAGCAATACTCAGGTAGGCTGTGGTGTTGAAATGATCCTCAGTTGGTACTGTGGGGCCAAAGTGTGCAAAGAAAATAGCTCAACACTGTTACGCTACCTGCAACAGCCTGCACCATTAATACAAGGCGGGATGGATCCATGGAACAACTTCATGTTGTTAAAATTCTGGCCTATGGGCAAGAGATGTTTGCAAAGGTGCTACCTTGTACCTCCATCTCAATACTCACCACGAGGATGGTGTGATGCATCACTGAGGACGTCTTGCCGCTCTTCCGTGACTCCCAAAGTTGAGTCATGAGAGGTGGGAAGTTGTCATTGTCTGGGATTTTAGACCTGTGGTTTCTTACGAGGGCCGTGAGATTGTTACTGACCTGCAGTCATAGTGTTGTAATGTTTACATCCACAGCAAGTGAAAAATACCAAGCGATACAACAAAGAGTCAGTTAGTTAGAACTTCAAGGTTCGACATGTTGTGCAAACAGAGATGCTCTTCTGCAGACCTCGGTTTGAGTTACTGTTGCCTTCCTAGCTTGAAGCAGTCTGCCTGTTTCCCCCTCACCACTGACGTCAACAAGGCATTTTTGCTGAGTGGACATGTTGTCTCTGTTAGGCTGGTCTTTGTACTTTGTTGTGTTTCTGAAACATTCACTGCACCAACAACCATGCCACATTCAAAGTCCCTTAAATCACATTTCTTCTGTATTCTGATGCTCAGCTGTAACGTCAGCAGGTCATTTCGATCATGTCTAACAGAAACAGAGGGAGGCTGTTTGTGCCGGACAGACTAGTTACCCTCCGAGCAAACTCAGAGAGCAGGCAGGACGCCCGTACCTCTGAGAAGTGGATCGAGAGAGGAGAAGGTTGCTTCTGTTCCTGTAATTGCAACACCACAGCGCGCAACACATCAAATCTGAGCACTGCTAATTACTTAAAATTAGTGCAGTCAGCTGGCAACACTTCAGTGCGCATACAGCAGGTGCTCCTAAAGTAGGTTACAGACCTGTCTGTTACTCCCGGGTCCCGAGCCTCCAGAGTGCAGCTAGCTGTACGTTGGCATGCACCTCAGGGTGAGAACGAGCACACGTTAAAATTACATCCTGGACTTTTATAAATAGGCTCATACGGGGGAGATGATAGAAGCCATTAAGGCATCTTGTGGGTGTGTTAGCACTCTCTCAGATGGAAATAACACCGTGGCAGCAGAGGCTACAGAGCCATGAACGTGCAGAGTCAGGAACGGGCTTTTCCATGTGTGCACGCATGCACGGACTCAGACATGACTGAGCAGTCATGAATAATGAATTCATGCTCGAGGAGGAAGAAGCCAAGGATGTTTGATGAGTCATGTAACATGGAAGCACAATGCAAGTAATGAAGCGTGCTGCAGACATCCAGAGAGAACTCAGAGGAGGTTGTGTTGTTGTTGTGTTGTTGGTTTTTTTTACGTTGTGTGGTATTTCCTCACCGCCTCTCCCCCTCCCTCCCTCTCAAACCGCTACATCTCACTTTCTTCCCTCGCCTCCTTTCTTCTCCTGGCCCCGGCTGAGCGGGAGAAGCTCGATCATGAGCGTTTTTTTAAAAGACGGCTTCAAACATGCACAAGCTGCTGTGGATTTATCTGCCAAGCTCTTAAAAGACCATTTTAGACTCACCACTGGCAAGGGGAAGATAAAACAAGTGAGTCGTCCTTTTATTTCTCCCCTGTTGTTCTGCTTCGCTTTGAACTACGTCACAAGGAGCAGAGGGCAGCCCTCAGGTCTACCTGCCAAAGCCGGCAGTGACTCACTCTGCTTCCTGCACCCCTTACTTGCTTTTCTGTGTCAGATGAGAGACAAGGAGGAATAATGGCGGAATATGGCAGACTAATACACACATATATGTATGACATATATATATATCTCAGAATGAAGAGTTTTAATCTGGATTATTGTTTGGGAATTTTGCTGTGGAAGCAACATGACGTGTTTATTCATTCTTTCCTTGCTGCCAATAACTGTTCTCCTCACTCACTCCCTCGGGCATTAAATATGCTTCCACACTCAACAGTGCCATCTGCTGTTGTGCTGTCATTTATACTCCTAATGCAGAGTTACTGCTGCCAGATGGGTGTTTTGTAACCACTGATAACCAGGGTTGGAGACAGGTTCGTGCTAAATTCCTCTCAAAGCACAAGCAGCCCAGGAACCGGCTTTTCAGGCCGATTTCTGGACTGCAGCAGGACATCCCTCCAGCTTCTCAAAGCAGGTTTTAATATCGTTTGTATGTGCTGTCGTAACAGACACTGGTTGGACTGGTTTATGGCTCTGTGAAGTGGCTTCTCTCGCTCAAGGCCCAATATTTAGTCCTTATTTTAAAATCCTCCCCCCTCCAATCAAAGCAAACTTGTTTACTTAAGATCGTAATCTTAAAAAAACTGCACTCCTGGCTACTATGGTAACAGCACGTGTGGTTTAATCCTACAGCAAACCCCCATTCAGTGGTTTTGTCGGGCATTTAGTTGAAAAGCAGCTGGTTTGCAGAGAGGACATGTTGTTTTACAGGTCAGCATAAAGTGACAGCAGGTGGTGGGCGCAGAGCAGACCGTTCAGCAGCACAGAAACACAGACGTGTTTTCAGTCAGCTTTAGTACATTTCTCCCCGACGGTACCGTAAAGAAAAATATAGTACTGTCTGAAGGTTGTGGGAGTTTTTCCTTCCCACTGTCGCCAAGAGCTTTCTCACAGGGAGTCTTTAGCTTCCAGTATAAAGTGCCCTCAGGAGACTCTTGCTGTATAAACTGGAATTTAAACAGGAAAAAAAGGAAGTGGGGAAGAAAAAAATCTGCACTGTCTCTAAGATTACAGTTGTAAATTTACATTTATGAGGAAAGAAAAAATATGGATGTTCTCTGAGATACATTTGCAGGACTCGAGATTTTGTATGTTTGATGTTAAAGTCGACCTAACCTCAGGTTATTATTCCCAAAGGTTTGAAACATCTCAAGTTTTCTCAGAACAATTTTTCCAGTTTGTTTCATAAGACGTTATAATATCAGAGAAAATCTGATTGTGTTCTTATTCTTGTAATAAATAAGTGACTTTGACTTTTTTAAATCTTACCATTTACCTGCGCTCCTTAAGACGCTAGTGTAGAAGAAAGAAACACGTTTGACTGCGTGCACGTTTTCTTGTCTGTGCATGAGGATGGAAGTTTAATCCATCATCAACAAAATGAAAAGCAGCTTTGATTTCACGAAAATCTCAGCTAACTTTACTTACTATGAAAACAACACTCGTGTCTTAGGTGTGCTCTTTTTATTCACTGACTGTTCTTCAAACACTGCTCCCTCGCTACAAAGCTAATATCGCAGCAGGCACTCACCTGAGCGGATGACTAAAAATGCATTTTCCAGAGCAAAGTGGATTGTGTGGGTTTGTATTTGTGTTGTCTGTTTGAACCCCGGGGCCTTGGAAGCAGGAGCAGCCACAGATTTGCGCCGTGTCTGTAGCTTCCTGGCATGTCACTGAGGGTTTTATGTAAGAGCGCACGCACACACAAGCAGACACACTGTAACCCCCCCCCCCCCCCCCGATTGATTATGCATGTATTCTCCTCTCCTGCTCTCGAGCTCGTGCGTCCTGCTCGATGAAGCAGTACCTCCGTTGGTGCAGCGATGTAAACAGCCATAGAGCAAAGCTTGGCTAGGGTATCTTTGCTTCGCCGTTAGTGAGGCTTTATTTACCCCCCCACCCCCACCCCACCCCACCGGTGCCACAGCAGAATGATGGAAACCGTACGATACATGTCAAAGCTAAAGCCTTGTTGTTACAGACCTCGAGCGCTTTGAAGGGCGGATCACAGGCTCAGACTGACCTCAGCACCCTGCGCTCGTGTACTGGAGAGATGGACGGCCAATAGCAAATGTGCCTTTGATAAAGAGTGTCCTGCAGGACTCTTATGCAAGGAGACCTTGACCCTGGGGGGGGGGGAGGGGGCTGTGTGGATGCATCACCAAGAGATCATAAATTATTACTAAATTTATAAGTCTGATTTATTGTTGTTGTCTCCCTGTTGGGTTTAATTCCCTGAAAAAATATTGAACCATCCATATTAAGGGGAGGGAGGACCAGCAAACTGTTTGTTGAGTATGTTCACTGTGTGCAGCTCTGTGGAAGCAGCAAGGAGATTAATTTGGAAAGGGATAGATTTGAAATGATTCCCAATCCATGAAAAACAGTTACAGTGACGGAGCACGGCATCGACAGGGAAGCGGTTCAGGGCGGGCGCTGTGGGACTCTGAGTGCATGAATGGTAATGCATAAGGTCATGTGGTTTGGCATTTGCACAGGTCTGCAGCACATAAAGCAGCTCATTTACTGGCTTTGTTTGGCAAGATTATAATCAAAATGCATACAGTTGTAATAAAATATATACAGTACTATATCAGCACTAAATTTACTGATGGATTTTTATGATTTGCTTCCAGGAATAGCTTCAGATTACCTCACTGTACAGGAGTTTACGTCGTGACTGTCAAAGTCTCCTGTTTCTGTTTAAAAGCAGTTTTCCATGTATGACCTCCAACAACCAGTTGTTTAATACTTACTTTTCCATAGTAACGTGGAGTTGCTGTAGGGGGTGGGGGGGCACTGACCCATGTGTGAGTAGGGCTTTAGCTGTCAGTTTTACACCAATCACTCACTCGCTGGTCAGGGAATTCTCATTTTTGCCTACCAACCAGTGCTTGCCCAACGATCACAGATGGTCTCTAGGTCTGAGTTGGTTGGAGCCTTAGTCATATGTTGTGATCTTAACTCGTTGCAGAGTGATGATGTCACGATAACATCATAATAGGGTCATTGTGAGATATTTAATACGTTGCAATACAATCATCTGTTATCTTATCTAAGTAACTGAAGTAAGAAAAACTAAAAAGCCCGGCGGCTCAGAATCTCGTGAAAGTTAGCGTGTTAGGATAATCCTGTCACATCACCTGCATGTATATATATTTTTAATTTCCATTTGGCGCCAGTGCACCGATAACGTACGATATCTTTAGTCTCGCCTACACTGTGGACATTTGAGTCGATGAAACTTCAACCTGACGTGTTCTTTCTCGCGTGTTCCACAGCTTTCACTCAGATCTGGAGGTGCTGCCCACTTTCATTAGCAAGATGAGCTTGAAAGCTCAGAGAGAGGTAACAGAAACTTGACAGCGCTGGTCAAAATAAAAATACTTCTTGGTTAAAGGTCCGGGGATTTGGATTGACTGCAGAGTTCGTCATGGGTGGCAAGT
The DNA here is from genome assembly GCF_001858045.2 of Oreochromis niloticus. Lineage (NCBI taxonomy): Eukaryota > Metazoa > Chordata > Actinopteri > Cichliformes > Cichlidae > Oreochromis > Oreochromis niloticus. The sequence continues at coordinate 1,133,544 of NC_031980.2, forward strand.
TTAGCTCAAACTACAGAGAAATGCCAAACAGTTCATCCTTATCTGCTGCTTCTCATCAGTTTCACACACACAGATAACAGTACAGCAGTTTCAGTATTAGCAGCTTCCAAACTGTATCAGAAACTGTGGATAGTAAATATAATATCTTCAGCACATTTAAATGCTGACCCTTGTGATGTCATCACTCAAAGCTTTAAGCTGCAGGATCTGCGTCCAGCCGAACGCTTATCTGAAGAGCCGGCAGCGCACCGAGTTGAGCTAAAGAGAAATGCGGATCAAACACTTCCTGGAAGTTATTTTGGAATCAAACACAAGTCATTTTACTGGTTGTCACTGATGAGCTCGTTTGAGGGTTGAGTCACTTGCGTGCGCAGTTTCACAGCGCTTTGGAGCCGCAATCTTCATCTGCTCCATGATCCTGCAGTCGTTCGCTGTTCTGTCAGTGTGAAATGGCCTTCGGTTAAGTGTGACGATTGAGTGTCTTTCTCTCTCACGTCCTCGGTTTCTCTCCCACAGTCGTTTCCTGTCCTCTCTCTCTCGCCCAGTCTCCCTGCCTCCCAGCGTTTGGATCAGCACCAGTGCCAGCTTGCATGCTGATTATAAAGGCTTTAATGTTCCATTTACCAGCAGCATGTTTCAGGTGGTGTGTGCTTGTTTGACAGAATCAGCCTTGACACACACACACACACATGCAAACCTTGCGACATTAGCCTGTATTAGAGCAGCGGCGCCTGTGCGCCTGGCCCTTGGCTGAGCGCTCTGGCACTGAGCCCGTCCTTTGATGGCCGACTGCAAACAGCCATAACAGCAAACGGCTGCCAGATCAGCAGGAGAGTACGACTTACTGGAGACGTTAACAGCCTAATATCTGTAAGTGTAAAGTCGAGGACACAGTCCCTTCAAGTGGTGACGGGGTCATTTTTGGCTGTTAAACTGTAATTGCGTGCCATCTAGTGAACGTTCTGTTGTCGCCTGTGCAGTTTGCTCTTTCTTCATTTTTACCTAACTGCTTCGTAACTTAGCAGATTGTTGGGGAACTGCAGTGGCGTTCTCTCGTTCCCCTCCCACCCCTTAAACATCCTTCCCGCATCTCTTCCTTGACACCTTTCCTCTTCCCTCTCACTTAGCCTCCTCCTCCCTCTCCTCAACTCTTCCCACATCGTCCCGTAGGTCCACGTGCCTCCTCCCGTTCCTCCGGGCTTGGGCAGATGATCTGAGGCAGAACCGTACGGGGGAAGGAGGCAGCGCTCGTGGGAAGGAAGCCACTTTGCATTTATGCATAAAGCGTCCCGTGCATGCAAGCAGGCTCGCGCTGGCTGTCCCTGGGACTTCCATCCTCGCATTAGTGTGGCTTCTCTGAAAGGGCAGATAAGGACCTGGATCATGGGTCTAAACTCTGTCTCTGCCGCTCTCCCTCTCACACTTTGTCTGTCTCGCTCCTTTTTTTCTTTTCAAATTCTTCTCATCTCTGTGCCCGCTGACACCCTCCTCCCCCGCATATCTTTTCTCTTCTGAACTTCTCTAAAATTCCCACTGCAGTCTGATCGGCTCGCACTGCAGCAAAATTTACATGGGTGGGACCTCATTGCGGCTGGGCAATTTTATAACCCGAGCTAACACGGTCTAACCTTACTCTCTATCGTTTCATCCCTCATCCTTCTCTCTCTTTTTTGAAATCTCCAACTCACTGCAATCTATTTTCCCATTAGGATTCATGGCCTTGTCTCCTCCCCCAGTCTTGATTGCAGACAGTTTGTGCGTGCTGGGTTGTTAGTCTTATTGGAGGATAGGGCAGCATCCTTGTTTCAAGAATGTGACGAGACTGTCTGCTGCACACATGGGCACATGTCTGTGATTGCTAGCTGCAGAAACTGCAGCAGATTGTTTTCTAACTTGTATGAAAGCTTTGGCTTGCTGTAGTTGATGAGTATACCGACACATGTATACATGCATGTATAGGTCCTGTAGCAGAGGCCTGGGAGTTTGAGGTTTCTGTGCATCTTAGCTGTTCCTCAAAGTTCTGATGTTGTGCCTGGAATCTGCTGGAGTCACTGTTCCGGGTTCAGGGTTACAGGGCCTAATGCTCCTAATAGCACCGAGTATGTCTTTATTTTCTTGTCCGTCTGCTGGGATTCTCTCATCTATCGTTGTCAGTCACCACTGTGTGTGGTTGGTTGGCCAGCAGCTGCTTGTCTGTCTGGAATACTGGAAGCTCCTATGGGAGCTTGGGGACTTCTAGTCCATACATGGCACAGATGTTCCTGTACACTAGCCCAGCCACTTGGTTGTGCCTCCCAATGCACACCGTCCCAGCTTGCCTGTAACATCTTGCTGCTCTGTGCTGAGTCTCTGGGGCACTTTTGGACAGTCTGCATGGGTGATATAGTCAGTGGACTCCTGCCTCTGTGGATGTGGCGCTTAGAGGATGCTCTTGTGCTGCCATGATCAGAGCTTCTGTGCTGTCCTGTAACCTAACGCGGCACAAACACCTAACAAATGTGTCTGGATGTGTAAACAAAGAACTATATGCTGCATAAGTCATCACTTTAGTATGTGAGAGTCATTGAGTCATTACACTTCCAGTTCATTTTCGGTGTATTGCAGTATCATTACATTGGCTTTTAAACAACAGAACATTACATTTCTCAGTCCTCATTGGCCCAAAGCTGATCTGATCTAGCCGAATGTATACAACCAAGAGATGGGAACTAGCTAAAAACAGATTCAACAACGGTGCAAACACTGAAAAACACCTTTGACTGGACTTCGTTTGGGAATAAAATAGAAAATCTGTCATGCAGGGTTTGGTTTAAGTAGAGAGGCTATGTGAGGTTTTCATCAAAACATGTGCTGCTGGTGTCTGACGTAACAGGATGTCAGAGAGGGACAGAACCTGTCAGTCACCAGTCTCGTGGTTGCCCCTCAAGAGTCCAGTGCTGGGAAGCGTCCTTAAATGCCCCTGTGTGCATGTGCTAATAACGAATAATGATTGACGGGCGCTCTCCTCTGCCTGCAGCCTTTGAAACTGATGGGTTTGTTTTGGCCACGAAGCTGCCATCGGATGCTGCTATGATTTTTAAAATATCACCGTTTAAACCAAAGGTTGAACTTTGTTGTGGTAAGCTTGTAGAGAGTTATCCTCTGACTCTGGAGCTAGATTCAGCTTTGCAGAGCTCTGTTGTGTGACTAAGTTCATTGTTACGTTGTCTGGGACACAAGTTCACTCCTTTGCTTCAGGTGCACTGTATGGACACGAGTACTGGGCTACCTGCACACAACACCTACAGGATCTGCTCAGCCTTGGAAATCTATGCTATGAAGCTTGAAGCGAACAGTTATTGTGCTGATGTTCGCGCCGGAGGAATAACAGCTGAATAACTCTGTAGTTACTCAGTCAGCAGAGAGTTTAAAAGTATGTCTGCGTGTTTGATTTTATCGACCTGTGGAAACACAGGAATTCACAGATTAGGTGGTGTGACCCCACACTTCTGACCATATATTTTTCATCTAAATAAAGGCTCTGCTGTAAACTACATGTCCAACACTGAACAGCAAACCTGCTGGTGAACATGGGGGAGCACGAGGCTTCTACACAAAGCAGAGTCTAACACTGATGTTGGCCAGAACAGAGCTGGGTGCCTTTAGCAATTCAAATAAGTGCTAATGTTGCTTTGACTCCACTGGTTGTGAAAACAAGCCACATTTCACTGCTGCCAGTTACCCATCTGCAGGCTTTTTTGCAACACTTTGAAGTTACAGCTTTAACTTTTCACACTTTTAATGCTTTTCACGGCTTAATCGATGCCATATCTTTGTCATTGATTCCCGCTCTGTTCTGTGCTGTGCCGGGGGTCTTGCTTGTGCTTTTTATGTGTGCAGGGCTGGTAAGGTCCAAGAACAAATCCATGCTGTCAAAGATTACTGCACAAGGAAATATCAGTCTTCTTTTGACAATAGTGGTTCTTTCTGAGTGAAATCTGATAGTGGAAATGTGAGGTTCACTGAAAAAAAAAGAAAAAATTGTGTTTCAACTCACCGGCTCATTGTGTAGTTCTGCAAATGTCAGTACAAGCAGGACGTCTTGACATTTCCAGATATATTAAATGGGGAAGGTACCCACCTTTCCTTGACAAATGCATGCCTGCTGTGGTTCCTGAATGTGAGCCTGTGAACACGGCAGAGATTACACAATGTTTAAGAGGACCTGACTTTCTTCTTTTGCACAGATTCCTTTGCTCATATTTTACACGTTCAGTCTGTCGCATGGCTGCATCTGACCTTGAATGAGTTATGGTGAAATCAGGTGCAAAAGTAATAAAACAACATGGAATATTTCTTTTTTGTTCCATTTGCTCCATGAAGATTGAAGCAGCCTGCCCAAGTTCTCAGAGCAGCCTCACTCGAGCTTAGATTAACCATCGACCCAGACTTTTTACCAGGGAGGTCAAATGGAAGGTTATGTCTAATGAATGGCTCAGCTTCTCGCAGCCACCCACAGGGTTCGTGCTGTACGGTAGATGACGAAGAGCTGAGCGGGGGCTTGGTGGCCTTCCACGCAGTTACAGCATTAATCTCTGCCCTTGTGTTCATATGCTGCTGGCGTGCAGTAATGATATGGATTGCTTCGACTGTCAACACACTTTTTGTGCTTCAAGTACTTTACTGGGGGTAAAACCCAGTGGATCCCGTGCCTTTACTGAACTGTATAGAGCAGAGATGGGCTGTGTAATTAGGCATCAGTGGACAAAAACAGAGAAAAGCTGAGTAAAATAAAAACATCTGCAACATTCAACGAATGAAATTATGTTGCACATAGTTACACCTTCAACTGGTTTGATTTTAGTTACATAATGCTACCAGGCCATTGCCCTGTTCAGGTTTTATCTACAGAACTGCCAGAAGGTAGCATCTATGGTAGTCCTACTGAAAAGGCTGATGATGATAATTATCAGCATTTTTCACTAGCAATCGGGCTAAAGTGCTAAATTAAAGTAAATTAATCACTAAAGTAATTACAAAACATTGATTTAATTAGGTTTGATGAAATGGTAAAAGTATGGGCTCTACCACGCTCGCAGGTGAATATCATCATCCTCACGTTAACAGCCGCATAGCCAACAGATGCACATGTATCAGACATCAGATCGTCATCAGCAGGGAAGTCCGGCAAAACGAAGCTGTGAGGGAAAAGGTCGCGTAACTTGGAACCGCATGAAAGTCACACATGTCAGGATAAATCAGCCGTGTGAATATCTCTTGAAGCTAAAGTGTACAGTAGTTCTAGCTTTATAAACCTCTAATTCAAAGACAAAAACCATCTGAAAAATCAGTAAGAGTGTGGACCGCGGAAGCCACCACGGCCCTACAAGACTGTTTTGATAACACGAATTGGAGTGTATTTGCAGAAGGATCAGACTTGGAGGGCCACACATCTGCCGTACTCTCATACATCAGCTTCTGTACTGAGAGCGTAACAACAACAAAGACTGTTAAAGTGTTCCCGAACCAGAAGCCATGGCTCAACAGTGAGGTGAGAGCCCTACTAAGAGCACGTGACAGCGCCTTCAAATCAGGAGACCAACAAGTCTACAAAGAGGCACGCCAATCTCTGGTTAAAGGCATAAAAGAAGCCAAGCGCAAATACAAACAGCGCATCGAGGAACACTTTAACACAAAGAACTCCAGAAACATGTGGCAGGGGATCAAGACACTCACTGGCTACAAAGACAGTTGCACACAAACCAACTCCCCAGACATCACCTTACCTGACACCCTAAACCATTTCTTCGCCCGCTTTGACCAAGAAAACAGGGACACCATCACCCATCCTGCCATTACAGAGAGGGACGACGCTCCCATCCAGCTGGAGCAGCACCAGGTCAGAGCCACACTGCGCAGAGTCAACGCGAGGAAAGCAGCTGGTCCTGACGGTGTAGCCGGTAGAGTGCTTAAAGCATGTGCAGACCAACTAGCAGAGGTTTTCACCACCATCTTCAACCTCTCACTGCTACAGTCTGTAGTACCATCCTGCCTTAAGTCAGCCACCATCGTTCCAGTGCCCAAGAAGAACACAGTGAGCTGCTTGAATGACTATCGTCCAGTTGCTTTAACACCCATAATTGCCAAATGTTTCGAACAGCTCATCATGTCACACATTAAAGCTGCCATCCCTGCAAACCTCGATCCACACCAGTTTGCATACAGGGCAAACAGGTCGACAGAGGACGCCATAATAACAGCTCTTCACACAGCCCTCACACACCTGGACTGTAGTAACACCTATGTGAGAATGCTGTTTGTGGACTTCAGCTCTGCCTTCAATACAGTTCAACCCCACAAACTGGTTAATAAACTAAGCAACTTAGGACTCAGCAGCTCACTGTGCAGCTGGATACTGGACTTCCTGAGCAACAGACCCCAGAACGTAAGAATGGGAGAGCACACCTCCTCCACCCTCATTCTGAATGTGGGTGTCCCACAGGGGTGTGTCCTCAGTCCCCTCCTATACTCACTTTTCACCCATGACTGTTCACCTATCCACACCAGTAACACCATTATAAAATTTGCTGATGACACCACTGTCATAGGACTGATCGACAACAACAATGATTCAGCCTACAGAGAGGAGGTTCAGCATCTGAAGCAATGGTGTGACGACAACAACCTGCATCTGAACACAGCCAAGACCAAGGAGATGGTAATCGACTTCAGAAGAACAAAGCGATCTGAGCACTCTACCCTCTACATTGATGGGGAGGAGGTAGAAAGGGTAGAAAGCTTCAAGTTTCTCGGAGTCCACATCTCGGCCGACCTTACCTGGTCCACAAACATCTCCCACCAGGTAGGGAAAGCACAACAAAGGCTGTACTTCCTCAGGAAACTACGTCAGGCTCAATTACCCCAAAGACTGCTAGTAAACTTCTACCGCTCCACCATTGAGAGCCTTCTGACTTACTGCTGCACACTCTGGTTCAACTGCTGCACCGCGGAGGACAAGAGGAAACTGCAGCGGGTGGTGAGGGCAGCAGAGCGGGCAATCGGCACCTCACTAACTCCCCTCAGAGACATCTATACTGGCAGACTTCAGCAGAAAGCCAGCATCATCATTAAAGACCCCTCACACCCTGGACACTCACTTTTTTCCCCCCTTCCCTCTGGTAAACGCTACAGGTCCATCAGGTCGAAGACAAACAGACTCAACAGAAGTTTTTACCCACAGGCTGTCAAACATGCCCTACCTCCACCCTGATTGGAGGATAACTGCACTGCCAACACTCATGGACATTACACCTTATTTATAAATCGTATTTCTGTTTATACTTCAATGCAAACAACACCCCTACCTCTTTAAACTGTATTTATTATAACATTATTTAGTATAGTTCCAACAGCACCCCCCACCCCACTCAATGTGCAATATCACTGATCACACTGCACCTCTCAATGCACCTGCTAGTTAGATGGCATGTATGTGTATGTATATAGATGTAAGTGTGTATGTGGAAATATGTGTGTGTATGCATGTACGGATGCAAATATGTATATATACATATATGTATGTATGTGCGTGTATGTTTGCAGGTGTATGTATAACTTGTACATATCTTTCTTGTGTAAATGTAAATTTGTCATTGTGTAAATACTTACGCTATTGTGTACTTCACACACATGGAGAGATGCCAAACTGCCTTTCACTGTTCTTGTAACAGTGACAATAAAAAGCTATTCTATTCTATTCTATTCTATTCTATTCTAGCTGTGACTTGTGTCAGAGATCCTGATGTTCATTTCTCATGGGAAAGCCTGGGTTCACCTTCGGGGACCCATGAACACGCCATGTGTAATCAGTGTTGCCTATTTTGGAACTAGAATTTAAGAAAAGACTGCAGGCTCTGGGCGTTGTGAAGTGACAGCTATCCAGGACATCTTTACAGTATGGATAGTTGTATAAACCTGCACATGAATACACAGCAACAGCCACGTGAGACTGAAAACCTCGACCAAGGCTGGATTCACAAAGATATCGAGTCTTTTGTTAGTTCAGTTCATCCATCTCAGATTGGCTTCAGAAGTTCAGCCAACACTTGTGCTAAATCTTTGTGCACATTTGTCCACAACTTTGAGTAATCCTACTGCCAAACAGACAACCTGGAACAATTACTGTCATTTTCCTTGGTGAATCTAATGAGAACACTTGCAAAGGTACAGCCTACAAAACACTGGGTTGCAATAGGAAATCGAAGTTCATTTAGCCGCCCAAGATAATCAGTGTTTACTGATTGTAAATGCAAGCAATTCTTTGCCACCATGTTCCCAAGAGACACCATGTTTGTACATTATTTGGCCACTCGTGTGAAAAACACTAGAGGTTGTATTTCTAAAACATTATCTAAAGGCTCTTGTGCCCAATGACTTCAAATGACTGAATCATAGAAACATATACCCGAGTACATTCCCACCCTTTTCTCTTTCTTCGTAGTTCTTCCCTTATGGCGATGCGTCCAAGTTTGCCCAGCATGCCTTCAGGACCTTCGACAAGAACGGCGATGGCACAATCGACTTCAGAGAGTTCATCTGCGCACTGTCCATCACATCCCGGGGCAGTTTCGAGCAGAAGCTTAACTGGGCTTTCAACATGTACGACCTGGATGGAGACGGCAAAATCACACGGGTGGAGATGCTGGAGATCATCGAGGTATAATGTGGTTACACGCTTTCTGAAGCGGTTAAAGGGTTTTGATTATTTTTACTTGGACAGCCTTATACTTTGTTAGCTTTGTAACTTGCTGAGTCACCAGAACAACTTTTTTTGTACTTTGGTTACTGAGCGCCGAGCTGAGGCTGTCGAATCTGAGACACAGGTTATTCAAACAATTTGCAACTAAAGACAAACGTCCATGTTTGGAGCAGACTCATCTGTAATTCCGGCCACGCCTGCCCCTCGACCTGTTTGCATTGAGGCATCCATTATTTTATCATTCTTTCATGATCCTTGTGTAAGGATCAATAATATCCCATTTGGAGAAACAGAGAATTGATGCCCCTTCATATTCAGCATTCAGGTCATTTTCATGCTTCCCAAAGGCATTTCCCACTGTTTCATGCAGGCAAACATTAGTAATAATGTGAAGTTGTTCACCGTTGTTATGTTCTGAACAGTAACGTCACATTATGTCTCCTAGCAGAAACTGAAAGACACCCGAAAACATTAGAATGTGACAGCTGAAGGAAAATATGCAGTGTTCATTCTCCCCCTGCAGGCGATCTGAAAAATATATATTTCAATGTCTCTCTGACTGGAAAAGACATATAATTAAAAAGCTTTGAAAAAGCGATAAAATGTAATGTGTCAGCAGTAATAGAGGAGAGACGGTGTTCATGCTTTTTCAGAGGAAACTTGCACAGATTTGTATTTCACCCTGTCGGTCATGTGGGTGAACATCACTAACAACATCTATAGTCAGCACAGGTTGCAGATATTGTGTTATTCTAGTTTTATTTTGATCAGTATATCCAATTATACCAACAAATAGAACATCCAGATAGACATTACAGCAAACTTTACTATCAAAGTCACCACTTATAAGCAACTTCATACTTCAGCATCCTGGATAGGTTTAGCTAAACCACATGTGAAAGCTCTGCAGCAGACTGGCTATAACTACAAGTGTTTACCTGTTGTCCTTGTGTTTGCAGAGGAGTTTCTCTCTTTGAGTTAATCCATCATAGAAGAAGAAAAATACTTAGTAGGAAAAAACAGTAAGGAGCATGTTTGTCATAGTTGTTGTGGACTGTGTCAGCACAACGTATAGTTCCATTTGTGGTGGACTGTGGCTAGAGAGCCCCCACATGTGTGGTACACTTATGATAGAAGTTACTTTAAATTTTACGATCACAAATAGCTCTTTCAGATTATTATTGTGTATTGCTAAGTGTCCGAGCTCAACAATGTAAAGCATCTTTAACGTCTGCTAACAGCAGCTAATAGTATCTAACAGGCTAACAGCAGCTAATAGTATCTAACAGGCTAACAGAAGCTAACAGCTAACACAACCTCAGTATTGCTGTCATTGACTTATCGACTCGTATCATGCTAGTTTCTCAAAGTTTTACAGCCTCCTCGAGAGGAACATATATTACCAGCTGAGGTAAACGGACAGTCATGGACAGAGTAACTACACTCACTAGAGATAAATGACAGCGAGAGTTGTTTGTCCTACCGAGGCCACCGTTGACGCTTGAAGTGGGAGGGGCAAGAACACAGTATTCATTTAACCGCAATCTGTGATCTAGAGGAGAGATTCTACACACTCTAGCTTTACGTCAGCAGCATTGATGGTGAAAGCAAACAAATCTAAATGAATGTGTTTGTGAATGAGACTTGCAGTGACAAGCACTTTACCAGTACTTTTTAAAACACTTGGAATCCGTAGCTATGGGGAATAAAGACAAGCCATTTAGACATGTGTATAAATCCATGTTAGACATTGTTACTCGGAATTATTTGGAAAAAAGAGCCACAGGTTTGAGACCCCTGATTTAGAGACTGGCAGCTGAAGAAAACTTTGAAGCGTACTCTAAAAGTCTTCTGCCCTCTTCCTCCCCCTGCAGGCCATCTACAAGATGGTGGGCACGGTGATCATGATGAAGATGAACGAGGACGGCCTGACGCCCGAGCAGAGGGTGGACAAGATCTTCTCCAAGATGGATAAGAACAACGACGATCAGATCACGCTGGAGGAGTTCAAAGAGGCGGCCAAGAGCGACCCGTCCATCGTATTACTGCTGCAGTGTGACCTCCAGAAATAGGCCGGAGGGCGAGCGGAGCGCTCCACCAGCCGCCACGGACTGCACAGAAAGAATTTCATGTTCCATTCAGTTTGCAGCTATTTCCACTGAAAAAAATCTCTATATATGCTTGGACTACCTTTCAATGGATCTGCTTCTTGTGTTTGAAACACTCGTGTGCATGAGAATGTTATTTGCTATTAAAGATCTACACACAACATACAACTAGTGTGCAGGTGCCAACGGTACGGGTGCGCACTCACAGTACAAACACACATACACACAAACACACAACTCTCACTACATATAAACACCTCGCACAATTATTATTATATATATATATACAGTTAAGCCCATAATTATTCATACCCCTGACAAATTTTGACTTAAAGTTACTTTTGTTCAACCAGCAAGTTCTTTTTTGACCAGAAATGACACAGGTGTCTCCCAAAAGATAATAAGACGATGTACAAGAGGCATCATTGTGGAAAAAAATATTTCTCAGGTTTTATTTATATTTTAGCAAAAAGTATCATGTCCAGAATTATTCATACCCTTCTCAATAATCAATAGAAAAAAGCCTTTATTGGCTATTACAGCAATCAAACGCTTCCTATAATTGCAGACCAGCTTTTTGCATGTCTCCACAGGCATTTTTGCCCATTCATCTTTAGCAATGAGCTCCAAATCTTTCAGGTTGGAGGGTCTTCTTGCCATCACCCTGATCTTTAGCTCCCTCCACAGATTCTCAATTGGATTCAAGTCAGGACTCTGGCTAGGCCACTGCAAAACGTTACTGGTGTTGTCTGCTAACCATTTCTTCACCACGTTTGCTGTATGTTTTGGGTTATTGTCGTGCTAAAATGTCCACTGGTTCCCAAGGCCAAGTTTTTCTGCAGACTGCCTGATGTTGTTGTTGAGAATCTTCATGTATTGCTCTTTTTTCATGGTGCTGTTTACTGTGATTAGGTTCCATGGTCCATTGGCTGAAAAACACCCCCAAAGCATTAGGTTCCCACCACCATGTTTGACAGTGGGGATGGTGTTCTTTGGGTTGAAGGCTTCTCCTTTTTTATGCCAAATGATCACAATGATGGCAACATCATTGTGACCAAATAATTCAATTTTTGTTTCATCTGACCATAACACTGAAGACCAGAAACCTTCTTCTTTGTCCAGATGAGCATTTGCAAAGGCCAAATGAGCTTTTGCATGCCTTAGAAGTGCCTGGAGAAGTGGCGTTTTCCTTGGTCTGCATCCGTGGAACCCAACAGTGTCCGTTGGACTGTCTGGCTTGAGACATTGCCACCAGCAGAGCCCAGATTCACCAGAATGGCCTTGGTGGTGATCCTTGGATTCTTTTTCACCTCTCTCACTATTCTCCTGGCCAGCACAGGTGTCACTTTTGGCTTCCGACAACGTCCTCTGAGATTTTCCACAGTGCGGAACATCTTGTATTTTTTAATAATACTTTGCACTGTGGCCACTGGAACTTGAAAACATTTGGATATGGCCTTGTAGCCCATTCCTCACTTGTGAGCAGCCACAATGCACAGCTGCAGGTCCTCACTGAGTTCCTTTGTCTTAGCCATGACTGTCCACAGACCACCTGCAGAGAGCTGCTGTTTTTCACCTGTTGAGTTGATCAAAACAGCTATTTCCAATTAATCAGGGTAATTGGGATGCTTTAGAACAGCTTTGACTATTTGGAATGGATGGAACTTTGGATTTTCCCAGAGACTGTGACAGTTTGTAAAGGGTATGAATAATTCTGGACATGATACTTTTTGCTCAAATGTAAATAAAAGCTGAGAAATATTTTTTTTCCACAATGATGCGTCTTGTACATCATCTTATTATCTTTTGTGAGACGCCTGTGTCATTTCCAGTCAAAAAATAACTTGCTAGTTGAATAAAAGTAACTTTAAGTCAAAATTTGCCACGGGTATGAATAATTTTGGGCTTAACTGTATATACATATATATAGATCTATAAATATGAATATATATTTAAATTATTTAAAGATCAACTGCCAAAATGTGAAGTGTGCAAAGTATTTTCCATACAGGTTCATTCTACTGGAGCTTGCGCATCAGTGATGTGCTACGTTGAATTTGCCGCTACTCTATTTATTGTTCCGAGTTTACTGGCGCTAGCTGTGTGTGTTTCATTATATCGAGTAACGTCAACCGAACCAAATTCCTATGATAATGTATCTGCCTCCAATAAGACACTCTATCCATCGTCTCAAGTACCAATAGCTCTAGAAGAGATGGATTTTGTCCAACTTTTCCTTCCGAAAACATGCTCGTACTGTCGGTAAATACTGTAAATGTAGTTAATTTGCATGCCTTTAGGTTCTGCCTTAAAAAAAAAAAAAGCTCCTCATTTTGCATCCTATGATCGAAGACAGGAAACCTTATCGGAGCAGCGTGATGACACTTTGGTGGTGGGAGAACCGGGAGAGACGATTTTTACTGACTAGGGAGGAAAAAGTTGACCGCAGTCAGTCCGTCGTATGGGATGTAGGTTTTTTTGTGATTTGTTGAGACGTTTTCTTTTGACTGCTTTAACTGTGGGAGCATGTTTCCTTGTAGATTAGGTGTGGTATATGTTGCTAAGAACTAAACCCCTGCTCCACGCGCACTGAAACACAATAATCCAGTCATCATACGAATTAACAGATGTTGAACATGGAGGATTTTTGAAGTAAAGCGGAAGCACTGGAGCTAAAACACTTCAGCTGGAGTTAGATTGTTCTACGTTACCATCGCATCCACTTCTTTCCAGCTCGCCCACGGGTTGCATATCATCACGATGACTTCAGAGGAGTTTTTTTTCTTGTTTGTTTGTTAGGCTGTTGGAGTGTCTTGTTTGTCTTTTTCAGTGGAAGTAAATGAGTGCTAAAGCAGCAAAGGGAGCAGTGAATGGCGTTTCATTACTACCAGAGGACGGCCCTTACTGTATGTGTTTAGTAGATCGGACGATTTTTGCCCCCCTCCTCAACCCCTCAAAGTCTTTCTCTCTAACCAGTCAGTCAGACTTTTTGTACTTTTTTACTCCTTTTCTCTCACAAATTGTACACATACTGATGCATACCAAGTGTAGAGAAGTTCAGTGAAGCGCAGTGCCCCGCCCAAGAATGCTTTGGAAATCACCCGTTTGCCCTCCCCTGACATTTTCCAACCTGCGTAAAACTACCGGTATTTTACGAGCTAGCGGAGGATAAAGGAGACGTGACGTGTCATAATATACACAGTACTGCAATAAAGATATATCATAGCAGTCCATCGTCATCTTACAGCAGTGTGACTTGTCCCCGTGTTGAGTTTCTAATCTGAACTTCTTTACATGAACACCTTTGGCCAGATAATGTTTCTAATTACAACTCTGTTATTATTCTTACTGCTATCAAGATACCAAATGTAAGCAATGGCAACCGTGTACGAGGATTCTTTTGTAGCATGTATTGTGTCCCTGACGACATGGCTGCACTACTCCCTGTGTTGTGGTTTAATCTAATAAAAGGAATTCAATGGGCTGTTGTCTCCTCTGTTACTTAAAGGTCAATCATGGAGGCACACTCGTGGTCCCCAGCCTTCGGTTTGATGTGGCCCCTCATAGTTACCTAGGTAGGAGTTGCTGATGTTGTTGTTAGAGCTAGCGAGACAAAAAGGTGTCACTAACACGACTGTACACATATTAGCATTAGCTGTTCTTCTGGCTAATTCATTTGATTTTTATTCCCAATGGAACATAAAAAACATACCAAAGGTTTAAACTGAGACATTTTACTATGTTATTCAAAATATTAGCTCTTAAGTGCTCGTCTCAAACGGTACTGAAAAATATAACATTTTGCAAATAATGAGGCAGCGTTTCTCCGAAGTGTCGGCAGAGGTTCACCAAGGAACCAAAAATGAGCTGTTTCTCTTAAAGCTGTCGATTTTCTCAGTGATTGTAATTAAACTTTTTACGTTTTTCCTGTCTAAGCTTTATTTTCATCATACACTTTTAATAGTTTAACTAATACTTCTATCTCCTCTTTGGTTACTTGTTCTCTTTTTCCATTACTCGAATTATTTCAGCTGTTCTCCGTGTATTCAGTGTCAAGGACCACAGATGAATTACACATCGTGCAGCCGTGATGACAGAGAACATTTTCACGGGACTCTGGGCCATCCTATAAAAAATATCATACTTTCTTACTGTTTCTATGGGAAGTAAGATAGTAAGGAGCAATGAACAACGAGTAGGTGTTTATTCACCGACACTGACAAATGCAAAACAATGTCGTTAGTAGGGAGCCTTTATATCGTGCTGCTAATTGACCCCTGAAGTCACACCATCATTAAGGGTTTACATATTAAGCCAAACTAAACACACAGCTTATCTGATGATCTTTATTGATACTAAATCAATACTGTAGAAATACCAACTAATAAATAAGATATTTCAGCACTTTTCATACAACCAATAATTTAAAAATCTTTTTTACATTTTTAAAAAAAATATATTTAAAAAAAAAAAAAAAAAAATGGTGTGGTTATTCAGTCCTCTCTGCAATCACTTGGTGTTACCTGAGAGTTTTAAAAAGCACTCAGGACTCTCGGCCTAAGAAACACGACGTGTACTCGAAATGTTTATTTATCACAGTGTATATGTGCGTTCTCCTACACACTGGGATACACATCTGTTGGTTTAACCAAACTGGCCTGATCAAGTTTTCTGTTCCTAGGCAGACGTTCAGCAGTAACAGCTGGAAGGTCATCAACAAGAAAAAAAACCCTACAAACAAATAATAAAACACGTCAAACGTCTTTGTGTGAGCGTGTTGCCTCACACAAATGGTGATGGAGTTACCCAAAATAAACTACACAAAAATAAAGAGAGTCCTGTGAAAACGTTCTGTTGAACACAAATGTGTAAAATCAAGCACATTTACTCACAGCTACACTCAAGGTAGGTTGGTAGGTTTTAGCCTACATTATTTCCAATTCAATCCCAATTATTTCCAGTTTCACTATATTTCAACTTCCATTGTAAAAGTATACAAAGGAAATATATAAAGTGTACAAAACCTGGATTAAAGATTCCACTTTACATTTGTGAGTCCTCCAAGAGCAAACTGGGATCGTTCACTTCTAAAGAACCACGGCAATAAAACGATGTTTTCAGTTCACTGAATGTCAGAAGTGATGTGTTTAGTCTTGTTAACTGTACTTAACACTCCAGTTAAGTATAATTAAGAAAAAGCAATTAATCCTCAGAAGTGTTGAGCTTGTAGTTATTATTAATTACAGTACATCCTACTGTCAATAATTTAAAAAACAAACTGTTCAGTAACTGTAATCACTTTGCTGTGATCTTCAGCCACACATCTACTGACAGCTCTAACAGGTACTTGGTGTAAAATTCAAATGTGGGTCCTTATTTCAGATTTACTGGTATAAATAAAAATAATTCCCTAATTTACTAAAAGAGAGCATAGAAAAGCTTGTAATGATGCAGCTACGTAATAAAATCATCTGAAATGTCCTTGTACAACCACTAGGTGTCACCATTAAGAAACGATTTAATCTTAATAATAAAATGACTCTGACACACCACTGACTGCACAGAGTTCACTTAGCAGCTCTCATCTCCACACTCATCATCCCACTAAAACCCCAGGGACTGCATCACAAGCCATTTAAAGCCTGAGGCAAACTAAGAATCGGGCGACCCACTAACCCTTGTGCAAATGTGGAAAATGCACAGTCTATTGATCTAAATGGGTTCACGCAGAGGACAGCATTTCCACTAAATTACATCTACAGTATGTTAAAAACACAAGGAGATGGCAGCTTTTAGAAAAAAAGATTTATTTTATAGAAATGAAAAACCCACGGTCAGCTTTAAATTAAAAGTATGGAGAGAAAAAAATGCAGAGAAAAGCAATGCAGACTTTAACATGTTGCCCTGGGTGAAAACTAGGACGTGTCTCCTGCTAAAGAGGTTGTCTTGCTTGTCAATCACTTTGACAGGAACACAACAAAATTTTTAAGTTAAACTGACAAGCAGATTTTGCCCTGGTCTGAACTCAAATACTGACGGTGTAACCAGGTTCACACAGATTTGATCATGAAAATCAGAAAACCAAAATAAGGATGTATAACCAACAACTGTACTAGAACAAACCAGTCCAAACAGAGCAACATGTCACATCTAGAACTGAAAATAAAGGCTTTATGAAGACTACTTTGGAGGGTCTGTGTTGATGCCGTATTTCTCTTTTAGCAACTTCAGCTGTTCTTCTTTCTTTTTTGTGTCCATTTTCTGGAAAGCCTGTGAAAAGAGTTGATTAAAAAAAAAAAGTACATGAATATTCTGTTCATATTTTATAAAAATGTGAGCGCACTTTGTTCTCATTTGTGTGTCTGCTCTGCAGGGATAGTTTGGGGAACTTTAAGACCTTATACATGTTTATCAGTAACTGAGGAAATACAACAAAATACTGACTCATTAAAGCACAATTACACTTGATTTTCTGCCTTTGGCATCTAAACACTGAAAAAGTGAAGACTGAAAACAAAGGATTACAACAAAGTTAAAAAAAGCCTCACCCGCTGTATTTACAGCCTCAACAACACGTCTGCTTCATCTCAATGTAGCATAAATGCATTTAAGTGAATGAGGGGGGTAGTGCTACAGCTACCCTGTTCCTCTCACTCTAGCTCTGCTATCATCAGGAAAGCAATGACACAGCTCTCATCACCATCATATTGGATGTTTTGCTGTGTCAATCACCAGCTGGCTGTTAGTTCATGTCAGCAGTCATACTGTCGGCTCAAATGCAAGATTAAGAAGCCTTGAAGCTATCTATGTAGCTTGAGGGAACAGAGTTACTTTCAGGGACCTCCAAGAACCATTTGGTCCGGAAGACCTTTGTGCCTGCAGTGATGTAATGCTCATACGTACTCTGTTTGCGTTGTAGTAGAGGACCACGAGGTAACGATTGCAGACATTGAAGCCTGACAGGTGGTCACAGGCGTTCTTGGCATCAAAGATGTCTTCATATACGACATAAGCTGTTCCTCTTGTTTCAGGCGTGTTCCCTCTATGAAAAAACATCAGACACAGGAAATCATTACAAGACCTACACCTGATGGTGAGTAACAGTGGGGCATTTTCCTGTTTTCTTAGCACTCTCTTATTTTCTGTGTTATTATTGGATACACATGACAACAGGGTGGTTTGTTTATTAAGTGTTATAACTCCTCTGAGCTGAATAAAGTGGACTTTTTTTTTTAATTATTACTTTACTGGCCAGGACATCCAGGAGCTCTCTCGCTGCAAGACAGGGATTATACAACCTTTGGGACATGCCAGTATAGTAACCTTATAGTTCTGGGGCCGTGCATGTGCAGCTGGTGCCATTGCACTGAACAATCACATGGACAGGTCTGCATAAAAGCAAATAACAGTGTGCACACAGGTTGGTTGGGTTTTATGTTCTTGAAGAACCCTGGCAGAGTCAGAGCTCTGGTCAGGACCATCTTTCTTCTCATCAGCAGTGGAACTTTTAGCAACCTCATCGTCACTAACCTTAGGCTGACTGAATTTAAAAAACACTGTGATTTTAGCCGTTATTTACTTGTTTGAGGTTATGGTCAGACTATCTTTGGATTTATACTGTTTTTGACTTGTTGTGGGGGTTTTACTGGAATGAACTGTCATCAGATCCAGGGACATTCGCTTAAATTTGCCCACTGCCTGCATGCTGAAAACACAACTTTAAGAAAGCGTGCTACATTTGCTAAATATTTCCCCCCTTTATCCCGATTGGGGATAAAGGGAGGAAAGGAGAGTTTCCTTCATGGAGCAGTTTTTAACCAAATGGCTTTAAGAAAAGATCTTAACTGGAGATATTAAAAAAAAGTTTAGCTAGAAGCTCCAGGCTAATACAAGAGTCCAGCAGACAGGGGCAACCCTGTCTGCTGGACCTGTTTAGAGGAAAGGCTTCAGAAATTCAGTCGTGGTGGTCATAGGTTGCGGTTTTTTGCGGTCAGTGCTCTAACTCAATAAAATTACCATCAAATTCAAATTTAGATAAGACTTTGAACAAATAATGTGTTCCATAATACAAAACTATTAGATGAGGAAGGACAATTTGTTTTGCAAAATAGCGTAATTTCTTTACGAATGAATTATAAAACCCCCATTTAATTTATAAAAAGCATTTTTACAGCAAAAGAAGGAATTAGGGTTTCAAAAAATATGGCACCTCTTCCTCTGAGGCTGCTATTTTTTTGGGTTTTGGTCCGTCTATTCTCACTGTGAACACACTAATGTACTTGTTTTTTACGGCGTTATCAGTTCTGTGACTAGTTAGCTAATGTATACTAAAGTAGCAGGAACATGTAGTGTTTTTATGTCCACTTTAAATAATAGAGAGACTTGAATAACATTTATAGATATTGATCAAAAATAGACAAAGACAGATAAACGTGGAGTCCAACTCCAAAATATGACTTTTTTAAAGCATCACTCTCTCTCTCTCTCACACACACACACACACACACACACAAACAAACACACACACACACACACTTCTTCATGCACTTCAACTGCTATTTCTGAAAATCTACAGTGAAACACTTACGTTCTGATTTGTCGTATTGGTCCATATTTCCCAAAGATATCATACATTTCCTCTGCTGTGATCTTATAAGGAAGATTCCGGACATACAGGATTCTGTTCACCTCAGGAGGTAATCGGATCTACAGCACAAAACAAAAAACAATAAAACAGTTCGGGTAAATAAACACTGTTGAGGTTACAACTAGCGACGAGCATTCAAAGAGTATTCAACACAAAGCTACTGAGGAAACGTAGCTTGTAGACATTTAACTCAAACTTTGTCGGAGTTAGGTTAAATCAGTGGTAAACTGTTTTATTTTCAGACAAACTTCATGGCTTCCTATTTTATTTTACCCACCGGCCCCGTCAACCCCCTGCTGCCCTTACATATATAACTCAGATATTTAAACCAACGACCACAGCCCGAACAGCATCAATCATCTCAGACAGAAGATGACTTTAACTGTGTGCTAAAGAGCGACATCATAAAAAGCACCAACAAGAAAAGTTACTATACAGTGTTGTTGTTTTCATTTTGCTAACGTGCTAAGCGGCTAACCGTACGCTAACACACGCTAAGGATAGCTTTGAAGCTAACTGAGCTAATGTTTTTGAAGCTCTATTTATCCCAAAATTCACAGTCCCACTTTTTCACACTTACATTAGCGCGTTTTGCTGCTTGCATAGCCATTGTGACGGGTTGTTTTGTTCAAATTAAACCTACGAACGATAAACACGCAGTCCCACCAGGCTCTCGGCTCTTCTCGTCAAAATGGCAACGGAAGCTGATTGGTGACGTACTTCCGATTTCCGATTGAACGCAAGCTTTGGAGTTGACGTCACGCCGCAATGCATCGTGGGAGCGCGGCGCCATTTTCGGGTCTACGAATCCAAACAAACACACTGTGTTGGAACGACGACGACAAGAAAAATGCTTAAAAACAGCTCAAAAGAGAATGGACTGTATGGAGACCGATTGCGTCCAGAGGCGAAGCGACGGTACCTGCAGAAATCGCGTGCACTGGAAATGTGGACCCGTATGAAATACGGCCGTGGAGTAGAAACCCTGAAGACCAACCGCTATTGACGTAGCCTGACATATTTTCATACCTTGTCTGTGGAGTCAGCGCGTACAAGTCGTCATTCAAACAAAGGTAAGTCTGCTCGAGTACTGCGAGTGAAATGCGTTTGATTTCCCTCCGAACATTCAGATTAGTGCAGCATAAATTCATTCATGAGGGGAAATTACAGTGAGAACATGTGGAGGCTGTTAGAGGGATAATACAGTGAGTTCAGTGCATTGATGTGACGTTGTCCTGAAGGATTTAGTTATTCTTTATGGTTAAAGAAATTGCAAGAATTTATTCATATTTGTTATAAATAATTCTAATTATACATCTTGCTTCCATATTTGTATCCTGTGTCACTAAAAATACATCTTTAGTTTTATACATTGATTAATGACCTGCAGAATCTCCTTATCATATTAAGTGATTCATAATTGTCACTTTATGCTTTCTCCATCTCTAAAGTGATGACATCCTTGCATTACATCCTTTAGGTTCATTTTCTGCAGGCAGGTTTCTGACAGAGAACAGGCAGATTTAGAATATAAAATGCAGCGTTTTATAGATGGATGCATAAAAAAAATGAAAAATTACATGTATGTGCTAACTTTCTAAACACTTTGTTACATTTATGATAAAGTAAATAAAACACATTTGTGTCGGCCTTGGCTCATAGTTCTTGTCTTTAAATGAACTTTGTGTGTGTTTCAGGTGCTGCACTCTCAGAGACTGAATGAACCAGCATTGCAGCCATGGGTCACTGTGAGCATCACAGGGAAGGTTGAAGCCGCCCACTGCACCTGTATGGCCGGAGTTGCGGAGACCTGCACCCATGTCACTGCTCTTCTGTTTAATGTAGAAGCAACAGTGCGGATCTGTGGCACAAGGACTGTTACAGATGAACCTGCATACTGGGTTTTGCCTGGTAATATGACCAAGATACAGCCAGAGGTTGGCCATAAGATAGACTTCTCCTCTTCAGCTGCCCAAAAAAAGGCTCTTGATCAAAACATAAACAGACCATCTGTAGTGAAAGGTAAAAGGAGCCGTCCTCAAAAAAGAAAAATCCCACCTGCTACTGTGGAGGAGTTGTCACTGCTATTGGATACTTTGCTGGAACACAGTAAAGCTGTGGGTCGTGGGAATGACACATAATGTTTTATTTAGGGGTCTAGATTTATGCCTGTAGTGCACTGCCATGTAAATAATTTGCATTTACTGAATATGTACTGACTGAGTACCACTGTTCAAAAGTTGAATAAAGAAACAAACTAATTTTTGCCTCTTTTTTTAATTTTTTTTAATTAAAACCATTTTGTAGAACATCACATCAGTTACAATGTAGAATCCATGACATTTATAGTTTATAAATGACAAAATGTTTACACAAAATCATGACAGTGTTTACATGATATCACCCACTACTTAATTTACTGTATCTTCTGAAAAATTACCCCTATTTATACAGCACAAGACTTAAGAATATTTAACAGGAGCAAGTTTCATTTTTCCCTGGTTTTACTACCACACTGTTCACCAAACGCAGCAAACCTTCACCATCTTATCCTGAAGGGTCACCTCTTCAGCCTCACATGGAAGAAGTAATCTGATTGGTGGTGTGTTTGAAGCAGGTCCCTTATGTAGCGCTGGAACCCAGTCACGATGTGTTTCATCCATTTCATAGGCTGGTTTGCTGTAATAATGCCAAATAATTAGAAACTCTATAAATAGAAGACAGTTCTGCAAAATCACTCAGTAGGATGTTTGTTCTAATTTGCTATGACCTCAGAGCTCATCGAAAATAAAACTAATAGGCTATAAAGAGTGATATGAACATATTTAGAACTTACTGGAATGAAAATGTGTGGAGCACCAACAGATATTTGGAGATGGAAGAGAGCTGGATATCAGCTCCTCTCACAGCTGCTATCCAGGCTAGACGTCTTCGTTTGGTAACATCGATACACGAGCTGCCTCATGTTGCTTCCAGGTTGGGAAAGAATGAAAAGATAAACCATTTTCAACCTTATTCTCTTGCCGGTCGTGCGATCGAAGATTGCAGCCGACCACACAGCAAGTACGAACCATGGCTGTTGTGTGTGCCTTCGCTCCTTTTTTTCGCTTGCGCTTTGTTTTGACCCAGAAAATGGCGGATCAGGCCAAAATCCTTTCCACGCCCACCCCCGTGACAGCACGCTCCAAAGCCCTCATTTTCCTAACCTGTAACGGTGTTCAGGATCACTGGATAGGTGCTAGAAGAAAAAAGAGAATTGGAACGATCTTATGTTCTGAGTCACGCTGGACATTCGCTGTGTTGAAACTACGACATGCAGAAGATGGACTACAAAATTCGCATCTATATTCTCCACAAGGCGTTTTAATCCTGATGTTTTATTCATTTAATTTAAAAGAGAACAGCATGTAAAAATAAGGTTGGAATTGTAAAGAAAAGGGACATTTAGGGTCAGATTTATGAAGAATCTACAGGACATAAAGTATTCTTTAAGCTTTTTAACCTACATTGAATTATGTTGTTAGGATAACCACTTTCTCTGTCACGCTCCCCCAATCTGTCTACTGATTTTTGAGATTTATATACTAAAAATTACTGATTTTTAGTATAGTCATTGGGACTTCTTGTTTTAGGTTTTTAGGTGCTTCCCTGCTCCACAACACTGCATTCAAATCACTATCTTGTTACCAGGCAGTTGTTGCATTTAATACCAAGCTGACCATTGGAACACAAAGTTGTACTAACTTGCAGGTAATGGGAACAATAATGTTTCATAGAGGGAAAGATTGTGATTGAACAGTTCAGCTCATTCCCTCAGGAAGGATGATGAACTTGACTGACAGTAAGAGAGTGGACCCCAGAAATTGATGTGAGAAACAGCTACGAGGTCATGGTTATCAGTTAAGAGCCATACATAAAGGGTAAGTAATAGTGGGTTTGCAAATGATATATGTACGTGTGTGTGTGTGTGTGTGTGTGTGTGTGTGTGTGTGTGTGTCAGGAACTTGTAGAAAATGCTGCAAAGGGAGATGTCTCCGTTTCGTTAGGTTCTACACCAATAGTGAAGTCAAGAATAGTCAACAGATAGAACCACATGGGCCTATAACTGTGCTCACAGACTAACTCATTCATGCATGAGCACAGCTGCACACACTTATTTGGTTGTTGGATTAAATGTTCAAATGAAAATTACTTTAATGTTTGCTAAAAAAAAAGAAAAAAAAAGAAGAAGAAGAGCTTTCGGACAAAGCCAGAGTTTTGACACTGTGCTCACAGCTTTGAGCATCCATGCATCCATGTGGCCATTACACACTGGTTCTGATGATACCTCGCTCTTCTAAAAACAACACTTCTTCTAGCAGCTATCACAGCCACAACAGGCGCAAGATATGATTTTTTTAGGTATTAGATTTCGTGCAACAGACTTTGTTGGTCACATTTGTGTGACTTATTTAAATATTCTGCCCCTTGCAGGATGACTACTCAAATCACAAGGAAATGTACCGTTTGAATACCGCACTAACAAAACAAATACTTTGGCTTCTTGATGCATTCTCAATCATCCAGGAAAGTAAATCTCCAAAAGTTGATTCTGTTCATCTGGACATAGCGTTTTGTGGGGGAAACGTTTCGTCACTCCCAGCCCATTGTTCCTTCAGTGGGCTGGTTTCAGTCATTATGCAAATGTACTGTTTATAAGGTTGGGGAAACCTGCAGTCAGCTGAGACTGAAGAAATCACTTGGATGAGTGACGAAACGTTTCTCCCACAAAACGCTACGTCCAGATGAACAGATTCAACTTTTGGAGATTTACTTTGGCTGTGAGCAATGAAGCATAATTATCATATATCCTTATCTTTTATATAATTATAATAAAAACTTTGGTTAGGGAGGGGGTGTTCACTCTGATTTTCCAGATATCAAAAGTACATTTACTCCTTTGAGATGACAGTCTCTGCTACATGAAAAATGCAACATTAGCATCCTTGTTCTGCTTATTATACAGGACAACTGTTTGGCAGGTTGCAAACACATTATTAAAGGTCTGTGGTGCCTTTATTACTGTTCTTACACTGGTTTTATAAGATAAGAGAGCAGCTGTGTGATGTTAAATAAAAACATGTGCTCACATTTAATGATGCTGAAGTTCTGTAATCATACTGG
The DNA here is from genome assembly GCF_001858045.2 of Oreochromis niloticus. Lineage (NCBI taxonomy): Eukaryota > Metazoa > Chordata > Actinopteri > Cichliformes > Cichlidae > Oreochromis > Oreochromis niloticus. The sequence continues at coordinate 1,158,199 of NC_031980.2, forward strand.
TGCTCTGGTCTATGTCCGAATATGAGTACTCATACTGCTAGTAGCTTTTGAACTTTATCTGCATACAGTGGCGCGTTTCCTTTTGTCCTGTTTGTGTAGAGGAAGGATTCTGGTGTAATAACTTCTGAGGTAACCGTTCCTCTTTCCTCTACCCACCTCTGCAAAAACATGAGCTCTTAAACCAGAACACAATTAAGCTTTCTTTCTTTTGGTATTTATTTACTTCAAGACAAATATGAGTCACAGCTAATTCATAGAAAATTAATTTCTCACCACTCTATTTTTGTCTTATTTTCTCATTGTGAGTTCTTGAAAATATTTTTTTCTTATGGCAAGTTCCAGCTCATATCAATTCTGAGGAAATAGCAGGATTTTGTTTTTACACATGACAGTTTTATTTGCAAACAACGAGTTAAACGTGTCTTGCATCATTCTGCTGAAATCCTGAGCATGTGCAGTTTTCAAGTGGGTGTATTTCTGCTCTGTGTATTTTGGCCAGTCTTACCCCTAACAAATACCTCATATCTGTTCCTCATATATATACCTCATATATATCTAACCCCGCCCAAACTATTTGTACTGTCAGAGTGCTTGGTTACAGTATTGGTACAATCTGTTTTATTTTTGCACCTGTTAACAACAACAATGGGCAGGTGAACAATATTAAGTAAGTAAAAAGTAAGTAAGTAAAATTTTATTTGTATAGCACCTTTCAAGATAAAAATCACAAAGTGCTTCACAGAAAAGCTAAAACATAAAAACATAAATCAACCAAAAGCAAGTTTAAAAAGATGAGTTTTTAGCGGGTTTTTTAATATTGTATGTCAAAACCCTACAATAGCCTACAAAGAGAACCCTGTGAAAAGTTGATGCACTATGAACAAAACCTTGGTGACAACGGCAAGGAAAAACAGCCTTTAAACAGGAAAAGAACCAAAACCAGTTCTATGGATGTAAACCAGCAGCATAACTAATAAATAGTTTAGGCTCTTTCTCCGATTCTACAAAAAAACAAAACAAAGAAAAAACAGGTAAACAGTAATCTGAGAGTAAAGTGCTCTTCTAATATAGAGAATAAAGTAGTTTGAGTTCTTTAAGACATGTTCAAGACAAATATGAGTCACAACTAATTCATAGAAAATTCATTTCTTGGTACGTTTTATAGTTTAGAAAGTATACATTAAAGTTGTATTTTAAATATTATTATTTTTATTTATGGGAGAAATGTGACCTCTCTAGTGAGTGTTCCTACTCTAAGTGAATGCTTTTCAGATAACTTTTAGAAAAACGTGACAGAGGGGTCATTAACAAATTAATTTTCAAAAATCTAATAAATCTAATTGTGGAATTTTATTTCATTTTACATTGCACCATATACGAATATGAGCAGGGGACAAAAAAGGAAAAAGAAAAGGAAAAAGAAAAAAAAGAAGCGCGAATAACAGTTCCGGGTGGGAGGTAGAGGAGGGAAACGACTTTGGGCACGCGCGTGGTTGGGAGTTGGACTTGTTAACGGTAATCGGCCGTCGAGTTGCTGTGGAGTTCGATGATTTTGTTACCACGAAAAACAGTCTTTAAAAGTAGTGGACAAATTACACGATACGATAAAAACACAGAGCCTGACTAACATTTCGCTCACTGGGTTAAATCTGCGAAGTTTAGGTGAGGAGAAGTTTAGCGCCGCTGGGGCTACGGGCGTTTTTTTTTTTTTTTGGCTAGGCTAGGTCTTCTGGGAGCTAACGTCGACGGTACTTCCGGAACACTCGGCGGGATCTTCAGGTGTAAAAACGGTAAGTTATGTACTAAATCCTGCCTGGTTTGCTACTGTAAGTCTGTGTGCATTTAAACTGGGGGACAATCATCATAAAAATGAGCCCTCGCTTATTAACTTAGTACCTGACATTGTGCTAGCTTTTACATTATTGAAGTAACGTGTGATAATAGGGTAAGGAAAGTTAGCATTAAAATAAGTTGTTAATATGATAGGTTTTAAATAATGTTGTTTTCTGACACTTGACTGGACTGTCAGAAAAGACAATAACTAAGTGATAGGGTTGTGCTAATAGTGCTAATTTCAAGATGCTGTCAAACATTTCTGTGATAAGCTGTGTGTGGTTTTCCCCCTCGCTTAAAATATTTAAAATAATTGAAAAATATATTTAAAATTTGGAAGTTAAATCTTGTCGTGAAAAAAAGAAAAAGTTCCTGCTATTTAGACAGTTGAGGCTTTACTTGACCCCACTGTTGGACACATTTACTTATCATCACTGCAACCCAGTAATTTAATGTATGCCTATGAAGTTCTCCGCAGAGCGGGTCTTTGCGGGTCACACAAACGAATGTAATTACCGTAGCTACCAAGATAAATGTGCTTAAGTCAAGGATGAAAGCCACAATACGACCATAGTTTTTCCTACTGCATCATTGAGAGTTTTTACAGGTATTAGTAACGGTTTTCTCTGACATTGGAGCTCATACGTTTCTTGGTGGTTGGTAAGGAGCAGTCATTGTGTTTTTACATAAACTCTACTTAAAGGGGCATGAAACTCTACATATAAAACCTAATTTACATCATTGAGCCCTGCTATCAAAAACTGACATAGATGTGAGTGTCAAGTGCCTAAAGTCTTGAAAATATGTTTTGCGCCATCTTCCGTCAGTATGGAATGTGACCTAATGTGGTTGGTTGAGGCTAATAGAATTACATTAGTTTATGTTAGCTAACTAGTGACCAAATCTCAGAGGAAAATAACGACACTAAAACTAAAAGTCAGTTTGAGTGATCACTTTTTTGCTGTCACTGGCTGCAACAGTGATGTTAAGAAACGGAGAATATACTTTGGCTGTTTGACTAGCTGTACTCAAATGGGAAAATCCATCTGTTACCTAATGTTAGAGTTTGTAAGCACTTCTCCACGTTATGCTGTCCTTCACTTACATTTGGCCTTCACTTTTCTTCACTTCTAATATGAAGTAATCCAGTCAGTGAGAGGATTCGGGAAAATCAAAGGTCTCCTTGCAGCCAGTGACAGCACAAAAGTGATCCCCTTTAACAGATTTTTAGTTTTAGTTTCCTTATTTTTCTCTGAGTTATTGATTTTTCACTATTTAGCTAACATAAAGTAATGTAAGTCTATTAGCCACAACCAGTCAACCACATGACTGCATGTTCCATACTGACAGAAGATGGCGCTAAAAATGTTTTAAAAAATGTAACTTTAAGCACTTATTTTTTAAAATCCATCTTCACAGACAGTTACATCTATGTCAGTTTTTGAGAGCAGGGTTCAATGATGTAAATTAGCCTTTATATGTGTAGTTTTTCATGTCCCCTTTAAGGGGTATATCGAGAAATAAAATTAATAGGGTTAGCTGGGTGAGTAGAGCCGAAAGCCAAACTTTTACTGTTAGAAAGCGTGCATTTTTACAGTCAGTCTAATCAGGCAGTCACATGGTAGTAATTCTGTGCTTTTAGGCATGAAGTAGAGCTGGGCAATATAAGATTTTTTCATATCATGATATGTTTTTTTCATTTCAGGCGATAACGATATATATCACGATATAAGCCAAATAACTATATTTGTAAGATTTAAATGTGCCGTTGCTCACAAGTAAAATGTGAAATAATTAGCAGCTTGTTTTAATTAAAATATTTATTTCCCATAATAAGTTCAACAGGGTAGATGTACTTAAGGAACATGAGACTTCAGTTTCAGATAAATAAAGGCAAATATTGCAAACTACACAAAAGGCAGCCGCTAAAGCGTTTAAGTTTCAAAATAGAACAAACAAAACAGACTATTAAATTGTCAATTCCACTTAGAAACAAAATTTTAATTCTAAAAATAAATCAGACAAAATTGACTAACTTCTGTCAATATCAAATAAACTGAGAACTAAAAGGAAATTCTCAATCTCTCCTTGTTGTATAGCTTAGCTTTTCAAACAGTTTTAACAGTTACTTTAGTCTGACAAAAGCCGAATGACGAATTAGCGCTTTCAGTCAGAGATTGAGCATGCACCGCTTTATTGTATTTCCAGACTTGCTTTCGGCACAATTTACAGTGCGCGCTACTCTGTTTTTTGTCAGACTTGAAATAGCCGAAATACCTTCACACTACGGAACTTCTGTGGCCCTTCCGTTCGACAAGCTCTCCGGCATTGGAACCATCATCTGTTTTTTCTTCGGTAACCTTCGCTCACGCTCTCGGTTGATTTTTCTCTAGTCGGCAAACTCATTTAATTCATTACCCGGGCTGCACGGCTGCTAAAACAAATACGCATGTGCGCCTTGGCGCTTGTGCTGTACATAACAAGTCACGTGACGTGACGCTGCGGCTGTGATTGGTTCGGCTCTGCACTACTTAATTTGGATTGGCTGTTCTTTTTTTCTTTTTTTAAGAGGACAAGAGAGATGAGGCCTATCGCAATAGTTTAATTTTTCTATCGAGAAAAAGTTTTTTCGCAATACATATCATTATCGTTTTATCGCCCAGCTCTAGCATGAAGGATACAATCAAGACAGTCTGCTAAAGTTCAAGTGAAGCACCAGAATAAGGAATTAATGTGACCTAAGCGTCTCAGAACATTTCATAGTTGTTGGTGCCAGATGGGCTGGTTTGGGTAATTCAGAAAAAGCTGATTTGTTGGGATTTTCCCACATAGTCATCTTCACGGTTTACAGAGAATGATCCAAAAAAGAGAGAAAATAAAGTGACTGGGAGTTCTTTGGATGAAAATGCCTTGTTGATGTCAGAGCTCATAGGAAGGGAACAGTAACTCAACCACTCATTACAACCAGAACAGGAAACTGAGAATACACTTTACATGGCAATTGGACAGAACAAGATTGGAAAAACTTAGACAGGTCAGTTCGTCTTGTAATCGGAAGGTTGCCGGTTCGAGCCCCGGCTCCGACAGTCTCGGTCATTGTGTTGCTGGTGGTGTAATGGTGTGGCAAGTAGAAAGCATACTTTGGACCCAACTGAGCTGTTGCTTCTGACCATGTCCATCCCTTCTGAGTTTTGGCTCACGTTACACTGGTTTCTTCAACATGAGAATGTTACTACGTAAAACAAAAACAATAATAAGGCAGATTATAGAGGTGGGGGAAAAAATCGATACTGTGTAGTATCGTGATATTTTGTTTGCTAATAATGTATCGATACAGGGACAGCAGAAATCGATATTTTGTTACAAAAGTTTTTGTGGAGCTGATCAACATGCTCTGAAGTCAGAGCATGTTGATCAGCTCCTTTTTCTGAGCAAGAATCCTGACATTCCTTCACTGTCCAAATGTGTTTAACTTTTTTTTTATGGCAGCAATAAACATGACAGTTTGCTTATTTTAATTTAAGACATGTTTTATTTTAATTAAGTTTAAAACTTTTTTATTTAATGTAAAATAATATTTTATTTTAATTTACTTTCAAATTCTTCAGTTGCTGAAGGGGTTGCATAGTTTTCACAAATTGCATAGTTCAGAATAGCCATAATTGTACCAGATGGTTGCATTCAGTTAAGTTGGACTAGACCGTAATACAAACCGTTCAGTTTGTCAACAATAAAACTGACTGAAATGAGAGAAAGACTGAGTGTGAGACTTTGCTATTAGATAAAATGAATATTAATAAAGTTTACCTTTATGTACAGAATCTGAATATCGCAAAATATTTTAAAAAATTGCAATAATATCGTATCGTGTGGTAAGTATTGTGATAGTATCGTATCGTGGGATGTATGGTGATTCCCACCTCTAGCAGATTATATAGCATCTTTTAATAAACCCAAGCTTGCTTTACACACAAAAGTCAAAGCTATTCATTGAGTGAATAGCTGGGGTTTCAACTGTTCTGAGAACTTCCAGAGACTTGGCAATGTGCATCTAAGAGGTGTGTCTGTTTCAGAGAGTGGGAGCAGCAGCACCTAAGGCTCTGTCCCTGGCAAATCGCAGTCTTGTGTGAAGAATAACAAGTAAGCCTTTATCTGCAGAACACAGAATCTAGGTGTACAGGAGGAGAAGATCAGATGCTGTATGCAAATGGCCAGAATTCGGCCCAATTGAGCACCTTTGGGATGTGGTGGAATCTGAAATTTGCATCATGGGTCTACACCTGATAGATATGCAGGAACTGTGTGATGCTGTAATGTTAATATGGACCTAAATCTCTGAAGATTGTTTCTAGCACTTTGTAGACTCAAGGCAAAATTGGGTTTAATTCACTACTAGCAAGGTGTACCTAATGAAATGGCCAGGGTGTGTAGATTCTTTTCTGAAGGAATCCTTTTAACATGTGCAGCCTCTTTAACCATACCTTATTAAAACAGCAGAAAGAAGTAGGGCTGGAAAGGCAGCTAATTTTTGTTACTTTTCAAGTGCCTTTATCATTTCAAACGCTAATAACCAAAAAGAGTATTTTGGCTGGTGTAGACTCACAACTTAGGAATAAACAAAATGTATACAGCATACATAGATTTTAATTTAAAAAAAAAGTAATTTATTCAAAATCCACGACGACATAGGGATTTATGTTGTGAGACCGTCTGTGTTGAATGGAGAAATTCACTCTGATGCTTCTGTCTTTCTAAATGGAGGGACAGTAACTGCATGTGTATATGTAAGCGTGGAAAAACTGCCGATAGTCAGATTAACAGCAACAGTATTTTGTCTCTATCCGCCATTGTAGAAATTTATCTCAGGTGAACAATAACGTGGTGCACAGCGTCACTTCAAAAAACGCACACACCTTCCACGTTGTGTGACTGAATCTCTGTTTTCCTTGTCCACACGTAAATGCAAAAACAGATTTTTCGAAAACCTCCACCCTGGCAGGAGTTTTTAAAAATCTCTGTTTTCAGTGATTGAAAACGCCGTTAACGTGTGGGCGAAAGGTGCAAACGCATATAAAAATCCGTGTTTTCAAAAATACCCGTGTATCTGTGGATGTAGCCTTAATCGTAAAGAATAGTTTGTCAATCAATTAATTAGATTTCCTGCATTTGACTGTGACTGTGAACACCTGCTGTTCAACTGTAGTGTTGAAATCAGTTAAATGTCGCATGTAATTTTCATCTAAATAAACTGCAGGACTTGGTGGGAAAATAAATACATTTTATTATATACTATATATACATTAACAAGATTAATGCAGTGTTTTGCCAATATATCTTTTTAAAAATTTTTTTTATAAATCCTCTTTCCAGAGCTTTGAACACTGTTCCTTTGTAGTAGGGACTTCTCCAGGTTGTTCTGTACAGAACAGTTAAATGATACCAAAATAATCCATCCATCCATCCATCCATTTTCTTCCGCTTATGTGGGGCCGGGTCTCGGGGGCAGCAGCCCAAGCAGAGAAGCCCAGAACTCCCTCTCCCCAGCCACCTCCTCCAGCTTGTCTGAGGAAACACCTAGGCGTTCCCAGGCCAGCCGAGAGATATAATCTCTCCAGCGTGTCCTGGGTCTGCCCCGGGGCCTCCTCCAGGTGGGACATGCCCGGAACACCTCACCCAGGAGGCATCCTTGTCAGATGCCCAAACCACGTCAACTGGCTCCTTTCGATGTGAAGGAGCACCGGCTCTACTCTGAGCCCCTCCCGGATGGCCAAACTTCTCACCCTATCTCTAAGGTAGAGGCCAGCCACCCTTCAGAGGAAGCCCATTTCCGCCTCTTGTATCCGCAGTCTCGTTCTTTAGGTCACTATCCACAGCTCGTGATCATAGGTGGGGGACAGACCTAGATCGACCGGTAAATTGAGAGCTTCGCTTTTACACTCAGCTCCCTCTTCACCACAACAGACTGGTACAGCGTCCGCATCACTGCGGCCGCAGCACCAAACCGTCTGTCGATCTCCCACTCCCTTCTCCCGACACTTGTGAACAAGACCCTGAGATACTTGAACTCCTCCACTTGGGGCAGGAACTCGTCCCTGACCCAGAGTGGGCACTCCACCCTTTTCCGGCTGAGGACCATGGCCTTAGATTTGGAGGTGCTGATTCTCATTCCCACCGCTTCACACTCTGCTGTGAACCGTTCCAAGGCGAGCTGGGGGCCATCACCTGATGAAGCCAACAGAACCACATCATATGCAAAAAGCAGAGATGAGATTCTGAGACCACCCAAGTGAAAGCCTTCCGCCACTTGGCTACGCCCAGAAATTCTGTCCATAAAAATTATAAACATAATCGGTGACAAAGGGCAGCCCTGGCGGAGCCCGTAACCCACCAGAAATGAGCCCGACTTATTGCCGGCTATGCAGACCAAGCTCTTGCAACGGTTGTATAAGGACTGAATGGCCCATAGCAATAGGCCAGACACCCCCTTACTCCCGGAGCACCCCCCACAGGACACCCCGACGGACATGGTTGAATGCCTTCTCCAAGTCCACAAAACACATGTAGACTGGTTGAGCAAACTCCCATGCACCCTCAAGTATCCTTGAGAGGATGAAGAGCTGATCCTGTGTTCCACGACCAGAACGAAAACCTGATATCACCTGATATCAAAATAAGTTAATGAAAAGGTAAACCTCCATTGTGATACCATGTCAATTAGAGCTGGGCGATATGGACCAAAATTCATATCTCGATATTTTTTAGCTGGATGGCGATATAAGATATATATCTCGATATTTTTTTTAATCCCATAAAGTAAGAACAAAAAGAGTGTTCTTGGTCAAAGGTACTTGTCCCAGATGTCGCACATGTGACTTTTATTAAGATACAACTGTAGATGTACATGAAAGAATTGTCAAAAATAAATTGTCAGCATTTATTAAATAATAATGCTCCATATTTTTTCTTTTCATACATAACAAAAAGCTAAAAATTGTAAACTAAATGTAAAATGTAAACTAAAAAGATGCAGATCTAAAATAACAAAGGCAACTTGCTCTTTAAAAAGTGCTTACACTGAAGTAAAGTTTTCTAAAGTGCTTCTTTGTGTGTATTCTTGAACAATCATCTGGTACTTTGTGCAAAAGAACAAAACATGTAAACTGAATGAAATTAACAAGATTCCATTCTTTGGTCAGTGGGTCTTTGTGCAAATCTCCAATGACAATAACAATATAGAAAGAACACAAACAATTGGCAAGGCCAACAACTGTACAGCTTACAGATTTTGTGCTAGGAAAACTAATCTGTCAACAGTAACAGGCTTCAGGGATGCCCTGTGGCAGGTTACAATGTTTCCACTGCAACTAAAAGTCCTTTCAGAAGGGGAGCTGGTAGCTGGCACACAAAGGTATTTTTTGGCCAGGCGGCTCAGTGCTGGATAGGCAACTTCATGTTCCTTCCACCATTTGAGAGGGTCAGCATCACTCTCTACACAAACTGACAACAGGTAGCTAGAAAATTCATTTTCGATTGCCTCCCTTTTTGTGAAACCAGTGTTGGTGGCTGTGCTGGAAGAAGCTTGCCAGTGATCTCTTTTTCTTAGCTGTGTGTCCTACTGCTGCTTCTTCACGGTCTGCAGACTCAGGCACGGCTGGATCAGTCAGCTCAGACAAACACGTACCTTGATAGCTGAGCAGAGACTCTGCCTCCAAGATGAGTTTATGTTTTAGTGCATTAATCTTCTCACTTGGGATGTATTTCGCCCTGAACCGTGGATCCACAAAAGAAGCCATGTCAAACAGGTCACTGGTGGATGGATCTGCATATTTATTGTTGAGGTAATCCACAATGCGGGTCTTGATGGATTTACACAGCTCACTATCCTCCTCTCCAGGTGCCAGGAGACTAGTGTTAAACAGGTGTAGCACAGGTCTGACATACGACAGGGTCACATACTTCTCTCCTGAAAGTGCATCAGTGAAGTCCTGACAGGGTTTGAGAGCTTTCTGAACTGCCTCCAGGACCTCTATGTCCTGCCAAGTAGGGACTAGAGGTCTGGTTTTCATGTCGACAGAGAGGACTTTAGAAAGTGCTCTTTCCTGCTCCAGAACCCTCTCTATCATGACAAGCCTTGATCCCCAGCGAGTTGTTGCCTCTGTGAGTAGCTGGTGACTTGGAAGACCCAGCTGTATTTGCACTTCAGCCAGCTCTCTTCTCTTCCTCCAGCTGTAGGAGAAGCTGCTGACGACTTTCTTACACAGAGAAATAGCCCGGGTAATGCGGGCATCATCCATAGCATGTCCTGTGAAACACAAAATACAAACTTTTAAAATCACTTATGTTATGTTAAGATGCAAATCACTCAAAGGCAAATTAATATCCATCTCAGTTGTATAGAATGTGATGCATAAGACTTAACAACATTTGCAAAATGTGTCATGTATTGTAGAACCTAGAAATGGTTCTAGTTAAACTATCTTGGTAAAATCACCAGCAAATGATTGGCGTGTGTGTGTGTGTGTGTGTGTGTGTGTGTGTGTGTGTGTGTGTGTGTGTCATTTATTTATTTATTTATTTATTTTTTTACACCTTTTAATCTCACTATGTATTTAAAAAATGTATCCCTGTCTTGTCTCAGCTGTGGTCCTCATTTAGTGTCACAGCTCAATCTAATACAAGCACAAATACACCCCAATATGTTTATTGGATTTAATAGGGAGGGATAGTTTATTTATTTATTCAACTAACTTTCGATTTCTAAGTGATAGATGTATATGCTGGCTATGACTTATAAAAATATTTGTCTTGTGGTCCATAGGCATGTTTAGCTCTGCAAGTGACTCTATACACTTTTCATTTATTAGCATTTTTTTTTTTTCCCAAATCAACAAATTCAGTATTGCACTCACCAGTGGCCAGATGAAGTCTGTGACCAAAACACTGGATCCTCGGCCACTTGTTCAGTTGAACCGCCTTGACAATATTAGCCCCGTTGTCAGTTGTTATAGCAACCAGTCCCGTCGGGTTGAGCTTCCAGGTTTTGAGCACATCCTGCAGGGCTTCCGCTATATGCTCTCCGGTGTGGTCTTGAGGAAAGTAGCTGGTCTGGAGACAGGCAGTTTTCAGTTCCCAGTCTTCCATGAAATGTATAGTCACACTCATGTATGGCTCGCATGTCCTGCTGGACCACATGTCGGTGGTCAGTGCGAAGTGAGACACTTTAGTGAGCTGGGCAGCGGGACTCTGTCTAACTTCAGTATACATTTTTGGCAGTGCTTCTCTGGTGAAGTATTTCCGGCTAGGTAACTGGTATCTTCGGTCAAGAGTTTTTAGCAGCTGTATAAAGCCCTCTTGTTCCACAGTTGAGATGGGGACCATGTCTTTAGCAATATGATAGGCCACTGCTTTAGTAATTTCCCCCCACTTCTCACTTTTGGTATCATATGGCACTGCACGAGTATATGAGTGTTGTAAGGTGGTCTGTTTCACGGCAGGAACCTCGGAAGACTTTGCGGTCTGGGCTACAGCACGCAGTTTCACACACTCTTCATACTGCACTTTATGGCGCAGTTGTAAATGGTGGAAAAGATTAGTAGTGCTCGAACCTTTCGTTGCGACGCTTTTTCGACATTCTTTACAGATTACATTATTCTGCTGCTCATCTGACACTTTGAACCTGAACCATCTCCAAATAATTGAGCCATTGGTTTTCTTTTTTCCGACGAGCTCCTCTTCGCTAGCTCCTGTGTCCATTGAAGCGAGATCGATCAACTGGAGACCAGACAACAAACGACGGAGGCACCAGACGAATGCAATCAAACGATGAGTTTATTAACACAGGAGAGGCAACATCTGCATATGTCTTCCTCTGACAAAAATTCATCAAAAACTGGTTTTATACCATGGAACATTAACGCCCACACATATACATCAATACAAGTCAAAAATACATAGTTGACAGACATGAGCGCATCTTATACATTTTAATAACTATAAACAGTCATATAACTTCTCTTTTCTATAACACCTGCCTTTTAAGGTAATAAACTTCAAGCTTTGGGATCGTTAAAAGCTAATAATTGACCCTCGTCACAAATCACTAAGTAAACTGAATTGGTGCAGGTCTCAAAACGAGAGCAGAAGACACTTGGGCCTTCGCTCAGGCCTGCCACTAAATTAATAAGTGTATTGTAAGCATGCATGCAATTAACCTGCTATGTTCTCATCTTCCCTCAACATGTATCACCTGGACACTCTCACCAGTGAAGCTTAAAACCCTCTTGGATGGAACATCAACTCTAAACAAGCACAGTTATGCATTGTGTATAAAATAAACTCAACCTGTGAATAAAAAGGTCAATGTAATGACAAACATATTCAATGCATTATGAACCCCATAAGAAATATTACTGATAAAATAATACTGTAGAACATGTTATTAATGCATTTATCATAAGGCAGATTATATGGTTACAATAAAAGAATCTCTGAATCCCAACACCATCTTGTCGCCAACTGGAGGTGTAGCGATGGGGGAGGGGGTTTGTGTTCAGTGAGGGGAGAGAGGCGGGGCAGACAAACCCAGACGAGAGAGAGGCAAAATAGCGGCTCCACAAGTGTAATTATAACGCAACATAGACTATATCGATACAAACGATATTGTCACATCTTATGTCTTGTATAAAAATATATCGATATTTTTTAAAAAATCGATATATCGCCCAGCACTAATGTCAATTATATCTGACGGGCCTTTTCAGTTTTGTTGAGCAAGCTAACACAGACATGGGGGGGGGAAAGTGTTGGTTATCGCTTTCTAAAATAAGAGTACTAAAAGCCTGCAGTATTCAGCTAGATGCAGCTTCTCTTTGTACACTTTTTGTACGTACATTATTGTCTGTTTTTATTCTGGTTAACATGTTTTTCACAACTTGTTTGAGTTTTCAGTTTAGTTCAAGTTAACTTGAATGCCGTTGCTGCCAACGGATTAGTGCGGACATTAATTATATAATTTGATTATCAGGATTAGTGATGTATGCAACTGGTTAATTACATATTTAAACACTGCTGCTCTTGCTTTTTGCTAACAGTAATACTAGCCAGTTAAACTTTCTTTTAATTAATGTACAAATGCAGTTACTGATGACTTATAAGATATTACTTTTTCTTGTGCTGAACTAGCTGAGCCTGAATACCTTTCTCTCTTTTTGTGATAGATGTATATAAACAAACAAGATGAAAAGTAAGCAGCATGTCTATGTTAACCAGTAAGAACAGGCAGCTGTGTCTGTGACCATTGAGGAGTTTGCTGGTGACAAAGTGATATACTTAAGGACACTGAAAAAGTGGCAACTGGGATTGGCATCTTGATTGCGGTGGGATAATACAGAACTATCTAGACATTGTGGTGTGACTGTCTGACCCCTGTATACTGAGATTCTGCTCTACTACAGCGGTCCCTAACCCCTGGGCCATGGACCAGTATCGGGCCGCGAGAGTTGAGGCTCGGGTGTGAAATGTATGGTTTTCAGGGTTTTTATCATTAACTCTGTCTTTTCCCGTGTTGTAGTTGTGTCTTATTTTGAAAGAAATATTTAAGTGTTACTATAGTGACCAGAGAGGATTAAGGGGCAGAGAGGAGGATGTTACTCTAAATGTTGTTGGCGCATTTCAGGAGGACGCTGCTAATAAAGTTACACAATTATACAGTGAATTCACGTGTATTATTATATTTACAAAATACCACAGTTTTTGTTTTGGTCGTATAATTTTATTTTGTTTTATTTATCCGCTACACCTTAAAGGCCGGTCCGTGAAAATATTGTCGGACATTAAACAGTCCGTGGGGCAAAAAAGGTTGGGGACCGCTGCTCTACTACATAAATTAGGGGTGGGTGATATAACCACGCTGTGGACACAAGTTTGTGAATGCAATAACTCAAGAATGGGGCAATGTAGGATTCTGAAACTCATACCATGTATGTATCTCCTAAAAAATCTTGGAGAAGTTCAAATCTCAGTGACTTTAATCTCAAGGTCAGAGGTCAAGTTTTCTAAGAATCTTGTGAATGTGATAACTCAAATGAGGCAACGTTAAATTTAAACCACTGGTTGTTACATTTTGTGTGTGTGTGTGTGTGTGTGTGTATGCATGTTCTTGTGTTTTCCAGATAAGATCCAGATCCTCATGCAGCGGTGTTGAGAGGTGACAAATTATGGGTAGCTAGATTTGATGAAACTGCCAAAATGTCATCAATCTTAGGACTCCCTACACGAGGATCAGATGTAACTGTTCTCATATCCAGGGTCCACGTGCATCCCTTTTGTGTACTTGTGGAATTCTGGGGAAAATTTAGCCTGGAGAGGACTGCAGAGTATGAACGTCTAGCTAAAGACATTCAGTCCCCTGGGGACACTTTTCAAGAACTGGAAGGAAAACCTGGTGACCAGTGCTTGGTTCAAATTGAGAGTATTTGGTATAGGGCTCGCATAGTCTCAAGTAATGGCTCGAAATACACAGTGTTTCTCATTGACAAAGGAACAACATGCCGTGCCATCACAAGTAGGCTTGCATGGGGTAAAAAGGAGCATTTCCAACTGCCTCCTGAAGTGGAGTTTTGTGTGCTAGCTAACGTGCTACCACTGTCACTTGAGAACAAATGGTCCCCAGTGGCTCTTGAATTTCTGAAATCTCTTCCTGGGAAGTGTGTGTCAGCACATGTGCAGGAAGTACTAGTCCTGAACAGAACATTCCTCCTGCACATACCTTGCATATCCAAACAAATGTATGAGATGGGATTTGCCAAGAAACTATCCCCAAACATCTTCCAGGACTTTGTCCTAAAGTCAGTGCAGTCCCATAGTGGAGCTGAGGTTTCTCCAGAGATCAAACGGCTGTCCGTGGGACCTGTTGAACAACTGCACAAGCAAGGGGTGTTCATGTACCCAGAGCTACAGGGAGGAACTGTAGAGACTGTCGTTGTAACAGAAGTGACAAATCCACAGAGGATTTTTTGCCAGTTAAAGGTCTTCTCTCAAGAGCTGAAGAAACTGTCTGATCAACTTACACAGAGTTGCGAAGGGAGAATGCCCAATTGCATTATAGGCCCAGAAATGATTGGGTTTCCATGTTCTGCAAGGGGAAGTGATGGCAAATGGTACCGCTCTGTTCTACAGCAGGTATTTCCAACCAGTAACATGGTGGAAGTATTGAATGTTGACAGTGGAACCAAAGAGTTTGTTAAAGTGGACAATGTAAGGTCACTGGCTGCAGAGTTCTTTAGGATGCCAGTTGTCACTTACATCTGCTCTCTCCATGGAGTTATTGACAAAGGGGTAGGATGGACAACCACAAAAATTGACTACCTCAAGTCTCTCCTGCTGTACAAGACGATGATTGCCAAATTTGAGTACCAAAGCATCTCAGAGGGTGTTCACTATGTCACTCTTTATGGGGATGACAATACAAACATGAACATCTTGTTTGGTTCCAAACAGGGCTGTTTGCTGGACTGTGAAAAAACACTGGGAGATTATGCTATCCTCAACACAGCACACAGGCAACCGCATCCAGCCCAGCAAGAAAGAAAAATGCTAACTCCTGGAGAAGTTATGGAAGAAAAAGAAGGGAAAGCAGTTGCAGAGAGGGTGCCTGCTGAAGTTCTTCTGCTAAACTCTTCACATGTGGCAGTTGTTCAGCATGTAACAAACCCATCAGAGTTTTACATCCAAACGCAAAACTATACAAAGCAGTTGAATGAATTAATGGATACTGTCTGCCAACTGTACAAAGATTCTGTGAATAAAGGATCTGTTAGAATTCCAACTGTTGGACTCTACTGTGCAGCCAAAGCAGCAGATGGTGATTTCTACAGAGCAACTGTGACTAAAGTTGGTGAGACACAAGTCGAGGTATTCTTTGTTGATTATGGAAATACAGAAGTGGTCGATAGGAGAAACCTCAGGATACTTCCTGCTGAGTTCAAAAAGCTGCCACGGTTGGCACTAAAATGTACTCTGGCTGGTGTCAGACCTAAAGATGGGAGATGGAGTCAGAGTGCCTCTGTCTTTTTCAGAAAAGCAGTAACCGATAAAGAACTAAAAGTCCATGTACTGGCCAAATATGATAGTGGCTATGTTGTCCATCTGACAGATCCTAAAGCAGAGGGAGAACAACAAGTCAGTACACTGTTGTGTAATTCTGGTCTTGCTGAAAAGGCTGACAAACCAGGGCAGTGCAAAAACACAATGCATCCTGCTATTACGCCTCCCACACAATATCCAGATGCCAGCCCACCATGTGGGAATAGGGACACTGGATTGGCTCTCCAGGTCCAAAACATAATTGGCCTTAGCCAGAAAGAAGGAAGAATGGCTACCTTTAAGGAACACATGTTTCCCATCGGAAGTGTCCTTGATGTCAATGTGTCCTTCATTGAAAGCCCAAATGACTTTTGGTGCCAGCTAGTTTATAATGCAGGACTCTTGAAATTGCTCATGGATGACATACAGGCACACTATGCAGGCAGTGAGTTTCAGCCAAATGTCGAAATGGCTTGTGTTGCTCGTCACCCTGGTAACGGATTGTGGTACAGGGCCCTTGTGATTCATAAACATGAAACTCATGTGGATGTGTTGTTTGTTGACTATGGCCAGACAGAGACAGTCTCCTTCCAAGACCTGAGGAGAATCAGCCCAGAATTTCTTACTCTGCATGGTCAGGCTTTTCGATGCAGTCTGTTAAATCCCATTGACCCTACATCTGCTGTAACTGAGTGGAGCGAAGAGGCAGTAGAAAGGTTTAAAAACTTTGTGGACTCGGCTGCTTCCAACTTTGTGATTCTGAAATGCACCATATATGCTGTCATGTGCAGTGAGCAGAAGATTGTTTTCAACATTGTGGATCTAGAAACTCCATTTGAGAGTATTTGCACTAGTGTGGTAAATGTCATGAAAAGTACACCTCCCAAAAAAGCTACAGGAGCATCTTTTCGTCTGGATACATACTATTACTCAACACACAATGTCAAAACTGGGATGGAGGAAGAGGTCACAGTGACATGTGTGAACAATGTCAGTCAGTTCTACTGCCAGCTTGAAAAGAATGCTGATGTGATAAATGACCTCAAGATGAAAGTGAGCAGTTTTTGTCGTCAGCTTGAGAATGTAAAGCTTCCAGCAGTCTTTGGAACTCTGTGCTTTGCAAGATATACTGATGGGCAGTGGTACAGAGGGCAGATCAAGGCCACAAAGCCAGCACTCCTGGTTCACTTTGTGGATTACGGGGACACTATTGAAGTAGATAAATCTGACTTGCTCCCAGTTCCCAGAGAGGCAAATGACATCATGTCTGTGCCTGTGCAAGCAGTAGTGTGTGGTCTTTCTGATGTTCCTGCTAATGTTTCCAGTGAGGTGAACAGCTGGTTTGAGACAACTGCAACAGAATGCAAATTCCGGGCGCTAGTAGTAGCCAGAGAACCTGATGGGAAAGTCCTAGTTGAGCTCTATCTTGGAAACACTCAGATCAATTCAAAGCTCAAGAAAAAGTTTCATATTGAGATGCACACAGAAAGCCAGGTTGTCTGCCATGGTTGGAGAGCTTTTGAGGCTTCACCGAGTTATTCGCAAAAGACAAAATGCACCACAAAAATGGAAGGTAACACACAGTTCCTGAAGAAAAGCAGTTTCTCTGCTTCAAAACCTTTTACTTTAAGGGATGATGGGAAATCTAACGAAATGAACCTTTGGAACAAAACAACAAAGTCAGTTCATGAAAATGGTCAAAGGATCAAGAGTCCGCGACTAGAGTTGTACACACCTCCACAGCAAAGGGAGTCATCTGCTGGTGGCAATGTCAGATCTTCAGATCTTCCAACAGATGCCAAGAAACTCAAGTCAACAGTAAATGGCACAGAATCCCAAAAGGAAAGTAATGCTGAAAAGCTTCCTAAACTTTCAGACTTGCCCTCAAATTTTATCACACCTGGTATGGTAGCAGATGTCTACGTGTCACATTGCAACAGCCCAGTAAGTTTCCACGTGCAGTGTGTAAGCGATGAGGATCATATATATTCCCTGGTAGAAAAGCTCAATGACCCCAGTTCAACTGCAGAAACCAACGGGCTCAAAGATGTGCGTCCAGATGACCTTGTTCAAGCACAGTTCACAGATGATTCCTCATGGTACCGAGCAGTTGTAAGAGAACTTCACGGTGATGCAATGGCTCTCATTGAGTTTGTTGATTTTGGCAATACAGCCATGACTCCACTTTCCAAGATGGGCAGACTCCACAAGAATTTCTTGCAGCTGCCGATGTACAGCACACACTGTATGCTGAGTGATGCTGCTGGTCTTGGGGAAGAGGTTGTAGTTGATCCAGATGTGGTGTCAACTTTCAAAGAAAAGATTTCTAGTAGTGGAGAAAAAGTGTTCAAGTGCCAGTTTGTCAGGAAGATTGGGTCTGTGTGGGAAGTTAACCTTGAAGACAATGGTGTGAAGGTTACGTATAAAGTGCCTACTGCAGATCCTGAAATCACTTCAGAGAAACTTGAGCAAGTAAAGGAAGAGCCATCCCAGGTGTCTGATATCAGAGAAGTGCCAGAGAGATCAGTGCTGAGCCACTGCTCCCCACATAACTTTCTAGAAGACCTTTTTGAGGGGCATAAATTGGAAGCCTATGTCACAGTTATAAATGATGATCAGACTTTCTGGTGTCAGTCTGCTAGTTCAGAAGAACATGATGAGATCTTATTAGGTCTCTCAGAAGTTGAGAATTCAACAGGTCAGAACTATATTGATCCAGATGCTCTCGTTCCTGGAAGTCTATGTGTTGCTCGCTTTTTAGATGATGAGTTTTGGTATCGTGCAGAGGTCATTGACAAAAATGAGGGTGAGCTCTCTGTTTTCTTTTTGGACTATGGAAACAAGGCTAGAGTCAGCATAACAGATGTGAGAGAAATGCCACCTTGCTTGTTGAAGATTCCACCACAGGCATTTTTGTGTGAGCTTGAAGGCTTTGATGCTTTATGTGGATATTGGGAAAGTGGAGCAAAGGTTGAATTGTCTGCACTTATAGATGTCAAACTGTTGCAGTTGACTGTCACAAAACTAGCAAGAGCTACAGGAACAATCTTTGTGCAGGTGGAATGCGAAGGTCAGGTGATCAACGAGTTGATGAAAACCTGGTGGAAGAGCTTCATAACGGAAAGTAAAGCGAAAGCAGATGGACTGCCTGATTCAGATGAAGCATCAGTGCAGACTGACTCAACTGTAAATGAGTCTGTGGTACCTGACGATCAAGTAGAGAATCCCAAAACCCAGGAAGTAGAAAACTCTCATATCCACTTTGAGAAAGACAACAGTGATGAGCTCAGCACTGATCAGTTTGAGCCTTGCACAGAAGATGAGGTACAAAAATTAAGTACTCCAAAGTCCTCTAAAGATTCAGTTCATCTTCAGTTTTTTGGGATCCAAGAAGAAAGTGTTTCCACAGAGAACATCGAAGTCCAAGCCTCTGAAATATTGATCAAGGAGAGGTTTCCTGGCGATAGTGGTATAGATGAAAGTATATTATCTCCACTTGATAACCAAGATGACAAAGACAAAAATGTTTTGACTATGAACTTCAGCATGGAGGACACTATCAAAGACACTGAAGAGGAGCAAGCCTTGGTAATGGACCCTCTTGGAACCAATGTCTCAAGTTCTCCAGTGGATGAGAACCTTTTAGAGACAACAGATGACCTAGAGAGAACTGCAAAATCTGACAAGGAATCTCTACTTGAAGAGATGAACGCAGTTTCCTACAGCTCTGACATCACGAATGTTTCTGGTAAGAAAGAGCTTAATTTTTGTTTTTAAAAATGTTTTTCTCCTTGTTAGTACACAATGTGGTTGAGTTCATACTTGGCAAATCTGCTCAAATCATAATGAATGCAATGTCATTCTGGAAAAATACCTGTGTAATAACATTAAATTTGCTTGCTGGAATCTGATGGACTCAGAGTTGAGTCTCACATGTTGTCAGTTATTATGCAAGTTAATGATTTCATATGTTTTGCATTTTCCTTTTTCTATTTCCAGATCCAGCCAAAAACCAAGATGGAATGACAGCTTCTGTAGGAAGTGGTACTTCCCTGAACCGTAGGACAGCAGTGAAATTGGTAGATTTCAACTTAATTATGTCGAAATAAACTGATGATCTTTTTAAAAGCCGTAAAAGTAGGACTGTGCGATATGATGAAATATATTGGATGATAAAATTAAAACATCTATCGTTTCATATTATACACTATTGTTTGTTTCGTGGTGTTGCAAAATACACTATTTACAGCAATATTTTTTTTTTTTTTTTTTCATCGTTTGGATGGCCACCATGCGGGCACAGAGAATCCCAGCATGGCTGGTGATGATGAGGCAGAACCAGTTAGCTCCAAACAGAAGGACCAGTCAAAACAAATTGAGGACCTTATTTCTAAACGAGGGGCTATCTCTGTAGCATGGACATGGTTTGGTTAGGAAAAGTCTGACACGGACCAGAAAACTGTACAATGCAAATTATGCTGCAAACCGGTCCCCATCTCAGACTCAAACACAAACCTCTTCTACCACCTACGCAAGAATCACGTGAAAGAGTATGGAGAGAGTTTAGGGATGAGAAGCAAAAAAGAGCCGCCAGGTGCTCAAAATACACCTTAGACTCAAACGTTAGAACAGGCTTTTCCTCGCAGCACGCCGTGTAATAAATATTCACACTCACTGAAAACACTTCACAAAAGTCGAATTACACAAGATTCACGGAATTTACAGAAAATGCACTATATTGTGATATATATCATTATCGGGATGAGAAATGTCTTATATCAGGATATGAGATTTTGGTCATATCGCATAGCCCTACTTTAAAGCGTCATTCTGTAATTTAAAATTGCTGATCACATACGTACGTATTGGTATCTTCCATTTTTCGCAAGGTTCCGCGGAGCGCTGTTAGTCTAATGGAAAGTACTGATCTAGGAACTGAAGTCTCAAAACAGGTACAAGAAATGACAGCACAAGAGATTGGATTGGATTAAACTATTAGAACATTGACAAGGACATCATTTTGTTTACTTTGTTCTTTTCTTCAGATTCCGACTAAATTAGTGCTCCCCTCCCTTGTGCCTCCTGAGGAGCAGTTGGGCAGTGAGTGCTTCCTATTTTGTCATCCAACTCTTGAAATGGTGGTTTTGGTTTTCATTATGAAAGGCTTAAAGTGAAAGGGCCAGGTGCATGCAGGAATGAAAAAACAACAGGGTTACTTTCTGTAATTTCGTCAGCTGACTGCCACAGTTACAGTGTTGATTTAGTTTAAGTCATAGTCTTTTGAAATATTAAGTTTTAGACATAATTTAAGGATTTAAATGCTTTTAGTTTTAGTGTAGTTTTAGTTGACTACATTTCATAAGACTATAGAAGACTAAATCTGAAATTGATTCAGTTCAGTATAAGGTGTTAATGTTTGTTATGGTTTTACTGATGAGAGAAAACACGACTGATGATGTTTCAAAAGAACACAAGTACTAACAAGTACTCGTATTGAGAAATGTCTCAGGCTGATGAGGGGGCATAAATGGGTGCAATTGTCCACACAGGTGCTCCCAAAGAACCAGAAAGTGAGGCCGGAGATTGCATGTGTCAGCAAGAGGTTTCATGTGCTACCACACAAGCTGAGGTATGCTGGGGACAAGGATATACCGTAATATTCGTATAGATGTTAAGCAGTTCTGCTTTTGTCATGATTAGTAAATATCAGATTGATTATTTACTGTTTTGGTGACTAAGGGTAAAATGCTCTTACTACACTGATATAGTCCCATCCTGAACTCTCAGGTGAGCGAAAGTTAATCTGCTCTATTTCAGAGTGACTCAGTGAGCGATGAGGAGTCCTTGGTTCATCTCAGCATTCCAAATTCAGGTTTGATGAGATTTTGCCAGATTTCATATTTACATGTTAAGTTCAAATGCAAGGCTGCAAACATGAACCTCGCATGAAAATAACAGTACACCATATTGCCAAAAGTATTCACTCACCCATCCAAATCAGTGAATTTCAGTGTTCCAATCACTTCCATGGTCACATGCGTATAGAATTAAGCATCTAGGCATGCAGACTGTTTCTGCAAATATTTGTGAAGGAATGGGCCGCTCTCAGGAGCTCAGTGAATTCCAGTGTGTTACTGTGTTAGGATGCCACCTGTGGAACAAGTTCAGTTGTGAAATTTCCTCACTAAGTATTAATACAAAGTAGAAGGGATTGGAAATGACAGCAGCTCAGCTACTGCAGCTCAGTGGTAGGTCACGTAAAATTGCATAGCAGGGCCAGCAGATGCTGAGGTGCAGAGGTCCTTGGATGCAGTGGTGTAAAGCATGCTGCCACTAGACTCTAGAACATAAACATACTCCTAAACCTTGTGGTAGAAGAGATGGAAGAGCTGTTTTAGCTGCAAGCAAAGGGTAGCCGGACATTATATTAAATCCTTTGGATTAAGATTGGGATGCAACTTCAGTTCATATGTTGGTGAAGGCAGATGAGTGAATACTTTTTGGCAATATAGTATAGATATGGCAGTGATGTGGTTATTTTTTTAAGCAAGTAAGCTATCATTTCCCATTTAAAACTCTTTCCGGCTTGTCTATGTTTGGATCTGGCAGACACTGACGAAGCTGCCAGTGAGCCCCTGACGTACACTGTGTCCTCGCTGGAGAAGGTAACTAGATAGTGGAGTGTGTCTGTATCTGCGGTTGTCTTCTGACTGCCAGTAACTGCCTTTTAAGTGGTGATGCATTGTCCCACTAGGGACATACAGGGAGTGCAGAATTATTAGGCAAGTTGTATTTTTGAGGAATAATTTTATTATTGAACAACAACCATGTTCTCAATGAACCCAAAAAACTCATTAATATCAAAGCTGAATGTTTTTGGAAGTAGTTTTTAGTTTGTTTTCAGTTTTAGCTATTTTAGGGGGATATCTGTGTGTGCAGGTGACTATTACTGTGCATAATTATTAGGCAACTTAACAAAAAACAAATATATACCCATTTCAATGATTTATTTTTACCAGTGAAACCAATATAACATCTCCACATTCACAAATATACATTTCTAACATTCAAAAACAAAACAAAAACAAATCAGCGACCAATATAGCCACCTTTCTTTGCAAGGACACTCAAAAGCCTGCCATCCATGGATTCTGTCAGTGTTTTGATCTGTTCACCATCAACATTGCGTGCAGCAGCAACCACAGCCTCCCAGACACTGTTCAGAGAGGTGTACTGTTTTCCCTCCTTGTAAATCTCACATTTGATGATGGACCACAGGTTCTCAATGGGGTTCAGATCAGGTGAACAAGGAGGCCATGTCATTAGTTTTTCTTCTTTTATACCCTTTCTTGCCAGCCACGCTGTGGAGTACTTGGACGCGTGTGATGGAGCATTGTCCTGCATGAAAATCATGTTTTTCTTGAAGGATGCAGACTTCTTCCTGTACCACTGCTTGAAGAAGGTGTCTTCCAGAAACTGGCAGGAGGACTGGGAGTTGAGCTTGACTCCATCCTCAACCCGAAAAGGCCCCACAAGCTCATCTTTGATGATACCAGCCCAAACCAGTACTCCACCTCCACCTTGCTGGCGTCTGAGTGGGACTGGAGCTCTCTGCCCTTTACCAATCCAGCCACGGGCCCATCCATCTGGCCCATCAAGACTCACTCTCACTTCATCAGTCCATAAAACCTTAGAAAAATCAGTCTTGAGATATTTCTTGGCCCAGTCTTGACGTTTCAGCTTGTGTGTCTTGTTCAGTGGTGGTCGTCTTTCAGCCTTTCTTACCTTGGCCATGTCTCTGAGTATTGCACACCTTGTGCTTTTGGGCACTCCAGTGATGTTGCAGCTCTGAAATATGGCCAAACTGGTGGCAAGTGGCATCTTGGCAGCTGCACGCTTGACTTTTCTCAGTTCATGGGCAGTTATTTTGCGCCTTGGTTTTTCCACACGCTTCTTGCGACCCTGTTGACTATTTTGAATGAAACGCTTGATTGTTCGATGATCACGCTTCAGAAGCTTTGCAGTTTTAAGACTGCTGCATCCCTCTGCAAGATATCTCACTATTTTTGACTTTTCTGAGCCTGTCAAGTCCTTCTTTTGACCCATTTTGCCAAAGGAAAGGAAGTTGCCTAATAATTATGCACACCTGATATAGGGTGTTGATGTCATTAGACCACACCCCTTCTCATTACAGAGATGCACATCACCTAATATGCTTAATTGGTAGTAGGCTTTCGAGCCTATACAGCTTGGAGTAAGACAACATGCATGAAGAGGATGATGTGGACAAAATACTCATTTGCCTAATAATTCTGCACTCCCTGTATAACTGCTCATGTATTTAAAAATAAAATAAAATAAAAAATGATATTGTGGTGACATTGCACAGAATACATTGACCAACTATAAAATTGTGTTCACCTTGAAAGCAAGCTGGCTCTTACAGTAGTTGGTAATTATCCTACTATAGATGGACTAAGGCAAAAAACAAACAAAATCTGCAATCATTTCATGGGATGCATGGCTTGCGATATATTGCACAGTAAATATTGAACAACACATCAAAGTGATGTCTTCAGATTGGCTTTTTAAAATGTATTTATTTTTTGCCATGTGCAGTTTTTATATTCATCGTGTAGTCTCTAATTTGAAAAATCCCAAGTGTAACACATAATTTCAACATTGTTCTGAATTTCTATTTTAAAAGTATGTTAAAAAGCACAGGTTTTGATTTGGGATTTGCTACGGAAAACAAGCAGGTTACAAAATATACTCGCATGCAGAAATGGATTTGAAAGAAGTGTAAAATTAGACTGCAAATATTTTAATCACTAAGATTACTTTTTGTTATTTTTTTAGGGCGATGAGATTGAAGAAGTGACCTGTTGTAGTGAAGAGGCTTGCGTAACAGATGTCTGCACAGGTATCAGACTTCAGATCAGGGAGTGTGCAGCTCACTGCTTCTGAGTAATATTCAGTTTCTCTGTGAAGTCCCCCCTTTTTTTTTTTTTTTTTTTGATAATGTATGTTGTTGTTTTTTTTACTGCAGAGCAAAAACAGCCGAGTGGTGATGGTGAAGATTGTCTGAGCTGTGTGACAGCAGAGGAAATGGTAATTTGTTTCTGTTCGTTTTCAGAGTAACTAAACAACAATGTCTTGCAGCTGTATAGCTCCTACGTGATTAGGCTTTTCACAGGTGAATTTGTCTGACCCATACTGACACATACCCTGTAGAACACTTTATTTCTTGTCTTTGTATTTCTTGACAATAAAGTAGTACAACTTCTTCTTTTGTAGGTCCAGAATGGATCACTTGGTGAGTCATTGTTAATACTGAGTTACACAACACGTGACACTGCAAACTTCTTATTACAATATTATAAATAAAAAAATTGAGGATAAATTTTAACCAGCAGCCTATAATGCAGTGCATGCAACAAGTGCATGATTGCAGTCTCTGACAGCTGGACAGATGCATGGGTCTACTGGCAGCAGAGGTCATATTTTACAAACAATGAGCAAACTACAATATAAGGACCACATAATGGAGGTTGCTATTAAAAATAGGTGTACCAGAAAGAGAGAGATACTAGATAACATTTTTAAGGAGTTGTACCAAGATAATTATTTGTTCTTGGAGCATCAGACAGCCAAATTTTCTTTTAGCCAGCATGAAGAAAAATACAATAAAATGATGAATTAAAGACAAAGACTGGAACACATTGGCTGTGGTAGGAGGTGTTTTTGTCCTTGTTGATCTCTCATTTAAATGTAATCTGCTGTGTAGCAGGTTATGTCTGCACAAGTTATTGATTAATGGCTTGATGAGAGATGCCCACACTTTGTTCTCTTTGTTGCCGAAACTCTGTTTATGATAGAATGAAATGAAACATGAGCTGAGGATGTAACATTGATATGAAGTGTTATTACTTTAACAGAAACTCCTTCAGGGAACACCGTGGAAGGTGGTGATGTTGCCCTAGAGGATCGAGGACCATGGACTACTACTACTTCTAGCGGGGTATGAACGTCAGAGGGGTATAGTACAAACCAAGTTTAACACAGCCAGGCTTTGTTTGCATTAGCTGGTTCGACAAAACCGAAAACCCCAGTTGGAGATAACGGGTATGGTTATCAGCTTTCTTTGTTAAGACCCCTTAATGAGATTATCTTGGTGAACAAAGAGCAGGGTGATCACAATTTGCATAAATTTAGTTGCACACACATCAAAATCGCAGACCGGTTAAGTAGAGGCAATATAAATGAAAATAAAACAGAAACCAATAACATTTGTAAACTTTGGTGTCAATTGAAAAAACCAAAAAAACAGTAAAAGTGCTTGTCTGCTACCAGGAATAAGGTAATAATATTCAGGCAAAACGTGCAGCTTGAAACAACTGCATCCAGATCATTTAAAATTGCCCTAAATTCATTAAATGAGACCAGGATTAACAACTTGCACATATAAAATGTACTTGGCCAGCAAAGAAACTTCATATCACTTGAAATGAAACTGAAAGAATCAGTGAAAATGTAGCAGACGTTAAACTGAACATGAGCTGCTTATGTTTGTTGGAGCAGGCTTTAAAGTGATGAATGTGATCTTTTTGTTTCAGGACGACTCGATAACCGAAGATGAGACGTTGTGTCTTCGTGAGGATACACTTTCTGGTGTGTCATCCTGGCTTTTTAAATATCAGATCTGATTACATAACAAGCATAGGGCTTCATTTCCTGTATATTTTCTGTTGCAGCTTTACAATCTGATGCTGAGCCACAGACCTCCACAGCTATTAAATCTTCAGATTTGGTAATGCATATTTTTCCAATTTGAGGTTTAAATGTAACATTGTATCTCTGAAGAGACTATACACACTGTTTGTATTGCTGTGCAGAATAGCCTGGTTGAAGAGGTGACCTGTCTTGTTGGAGAGATCTGTTTGACAGACGTCTGTAGAGGTACTTTTTAAATTAAAGAGCTCATTTACAGCTTTGTATAGGTTGTGTATCCTGCACTGAGCCTTGGTGTTGCTCCACAGTTCATACACTGTCTGAAACAAGCCACTGTAGCTACTACACCTGCTCATTTCAAACAGAAGGTTTCATCAGCAGTTGAGTGGACCCTCTGTACCCACAGCAAGGGCTGTGTGTCTGAGGTGACCACAGCATGGATACCCCCTCTCAATAACATCGTATGGAGCCAAGATGAGAAAATACAGTCTGACACAGACTGCACAGACATACACTGACCTCATTCATTTAAACTAGGACCATGCTTGTTGTAAGCCTTTATTTGCAGTGTGTATGTATTTTTGTCATTTAGAAAGGAAAAGTATTTTTATTATTTAATTTCACAAACATAAACGTGCATCAAGAAACACTCTTCATTATACTCATGTATTCTTGTTTTTCAGATCTAAAAGAGGAAGCTGAAATGTTGACGGAGGAGTGTGAGCTGCAGGAGCATCCACCTTCCCAACAAAATGAGGTAAGAAAGGTAAAAATGAATGAATTCAGTTTAAAGTCTAAATTGATATTTTATGTTTTAGGACTGTCCCTAAAAGACATCTGTCATAAATATCACATGGTTGATGAGTCACTGACCTTAGGCTATGGATGTTCCTGGAAAGTTGTTTTTTTGGTTTGTGTTTTTTTGCAGTTTATGGTGCTTTTAACACAGCAGCAGTAGCAATCTTAAACACAAAAACGTATTTAATGACACTCCAAAAGTTGAATCTGTTCATCTGGACGTAGCGTTTTGTGGGAGAAACGTTTCGTCACTCATCCAGGTGACTTCTTCAGTCTCAGCTGACTGCAGGTTTCCCCAAACCTTATAAACAGTACATTTGCATAATGACTGAAACCAGCCCACTGAAGGAACAATGGGCTGTGAGGTCAGTTCCTTAATCATAATTATGCAAATTCCCATGACCATTGATCAACAATCACTGACCAAAACCCACTGATCAAAGAACACTGATCAATGGCCATGAGTACCATTCACAGAGAGTTGGGGAATGGCTGCAATCACAGCATTGTAAGATGGTGACAGATGTACCCTTAGGCCCCCTCCTCGATTCAGAGATGGTCTTTCCCTTTTCACGTAAATGGCCTCCTTGACTCCGCGCTCAAACCAGCGTTCCTCCCTGTCCAGGATGTGTACATCCTCATCGTTGAAAGTGTCCACTGGCCTGTAGGTGTAAATAGACTGCAGAGTCCTGGCCTGATGAGGTAGCTCTTCTGTGTTGTGCCATCCACTTCGCCAGAGGTTGTTTGGTTTCCCCGATGTATAAATCCTGGCAATCCTCCTGGCACTTAACAGCGTACACTATGTTACTCTGTTTGTGTCGGGGGACCCGATCCTTGGGGTGGACCAGTTTTTGGCGCAGCGTGTTTTGGGGTTTAAAAGCCACAGAGACCCGGTGTTTAGAAAAAATGCGTCTCAACTGTTCCGATACTCCTGACACATATGGGATCACTACAGGTTTTCGCCTGGGCAGCGGTTGTCCTTCTCTCCTGGATCGGCTGGAGCTTTCTTTAGGCGCCTTCCCAGCTTTGACAAAAGTCCAGCTGGGATAACCACATTTACTCAGGGCCTTCTTGATGTGCTGTTCTTCTGCCTCCCTGGCTGCTGTGTCAGTGGGGATGGTGTTGGCTCTGTGTTGTAGCGTCCTGATGACACCCAGTTTGTGCTCCAGTGGATGATGAGAGTCAAACCTTAGATACTGATCCGTATGCGTAGGTTTACGGTACTCGTCAGCTTTTAGATGTCCCCCATTACTGATGGAAATCTCACAGTCTAAGAAGGCTAACCTGCCACTTTTCATATCCTCCCTGGTGAATTTGATGTGTCGGTCCACCGAGTTAATGTGATCCGTGAAATGTAGTACGTCCTGAGATTTGATTTTCACCCAGGTGTCATCCACATATCTGAACCAATGACTTGGTGGTGTTCCAGGGTAGGATAGCAACGCCCTCTTTTCCACTTCTTCCATGTACAAATTGGCCACGATGGGTGAAACTGGGGAGCCCATGGCACACCCATGTTTCTGCCTGTAGAACTGACCCTTGTATGTGAAGTAGGTGGAATGAAGACACAGTTCAGACACACTTGGTCGATGCTGAGGGTGGTCCTGTTGCTGAGGTTGGTGTCATCCTGTAATCTCTTACGAACTACCTCCAACGCTTCCGTGACTGGGATGCAAGTGAAGAGAGATGTAACGTCGTACGAGACCATGGTTTCATCTGCCTCCATAATGACATCTCTCACCTTCTCAACAACATCCAGGGTGTTCTGGATGTGGTGTTCAGAGCTGCCCACCAGCGGGTTGAGGATCGAAGCCAGAAACTTGGAGATGTTATAGGTGACCGAGTTGATCATGCAGACAATTGGTCTTAAAGGTGCACCCTGCTTATGTATTTTCGGTAAACCATACAGACTTGGTGTAGACTCCCCTGGGTACAGCCTGTGGTATGAGGTCCGGTCGATAGCCTTGTCTTGTTCCAACTGCTTCAGACAGTCTATCACCCTCTTCCTGTAGCCACTTCCTGGGTCTCGTTTCAGGGGCTCATAAGTATTTTCATCACTGAGTGGTGACAAAATCTTCTCATGATAGTCTTTCTGGTTAAGCAATACTGTGCACCTACCCTTGTCTGCCGGAAGGATGATAATGTTGTTGTCATCACTAAGTGAAGTGAGTGCCTTCCTCCTGCAAAAGAAATAACAGGTAAAGTCCAGACCTCAGCCCGGTTACAATGCTGTGCTGAGACTTAGGAGAGCGGCCAACAAACCTCAGTGAACTGAAGCAAAGACGAGTGGATCCTTCTCTGATACTGAGACTCCTACTCGTACAGAAAATGATTTGCTGCTCATGATAACTGTTGTTCTACAAGATGTCCAATCATGAGGTGTGCTTCATTTTTCTGCACGAGTGCTGTGAAATTTTTTTTTTTCACATGACGGCAAGTGCTTACATTTTCTGTTGGATATTTGACAGTATGTTCAGTGCACACTGCTTATGCACATGCTCTTCACTGTACCACCGACATATCTAGATGACACTCATGTTAGCCTAAAGAATACCAAACACGCATTACGTTTTTTTCATTCAGCATTTTAACTTCTGAACATTTCCAGAGTTTTGATGACAGTGTGCCGACAGATGAACTGCCTTCTCCTTAGGACAGTTTTGGTAAGTTTTGTTCTTCAGAATAATCAGGTCAGGTGAAACAACAGCATTCATACAATGTAACCATTGGAGTAGGAAGTAGTAATAGAAATGAAGAGCCTGTCATTGGGTGCTTCTTATTCTGCAAACATGTCTAAACACCTTGTTGTGCCTCAACTTCTTTGATGCTCATATTAAAATATAATAAATAACCACGAATGTGGAGCTGAGTGATGTTTCAGAAAGCAGGTGTAACAAACTCGTGAGTCTAACCTTGAATCCTAACACAACTCTGATGGTGCAGTCAACTCAGTGGAGCTCGATACCAGAATTTCCAATGGCAACAGACAAAAAAACAGGAGAGCTGAAATATCAATATATGTTCGATGAATAGAAAAGAGATTTTATTCAGCCTCTTCAGTCAACTTTTACACTTGGCTTTTGTGTGTGTTGGTAGATGAGGCTTTAGGCCTAGATTCTTTTCAAATGAGCAGTAACCCAACGGGAGTGTACATGACAGCAACCTTATGTGGCCCAAACTGAAGGGTGTGGTTTTTTTTGGGGGGGGGTGTTGTTGTTGTTGTTGTTATTTTTTTCCTTTAAAGAATGATTTCTCTGTGATATCAGACATTAATCTCGGTGATCTGCAGCGGCAAAGTTGTTGAGATTCAAATTTCAAATAAGGCAGCATTTAAAACATCAGCAGAACTCAGCCAGAGCAGCTTGTTGAACCAGTTTTCAGCAGCAGTTACTTGAAGCAATCATTTTGTCTGTGACACACTCACACACTGTAGCAGAAATGTTGGCTCACTCTTCTTCAAAACAAAGCTTCAGTTCATTGAGGTTTGCAGCTGTGTTGAGGTCTGGCCATTTCAACACTGATTCTTTTCTTTTTCTGCCGTTGTGTTGGAGGTTTGCTGCTGTTTTTTTTATTCTAGTCGAGCTTAAGTTTGGTTGACTCAATGAGTACAAAGTGTCCAGGTCACGTGGCTGCAAAACAAGCCCAAGTCCTCAGCCTTCCACCACTGTGACAGTTTGTATGGGGTGTTTGTGATGTAACAGCCCAAAGTCAGATGCAACTTTGCAAACCGAAGTTGTGCTGCCAGAGGCTTTCCCCTGGCAGCCGTTCCAAATAATTCCTACTTATTCAGTGTTTTTCTAGTTTTACTGTCATAAACTCTAACTTTACTGAGGCTGAGATGTAGCTCAAACCTTTGCTCTTATAGAGATGTGATGGTGGATTTAAGGTTTCTCAGGTTTGTAAGAGTCCTGTGACAAATTTGTTTTTCACACAGTTGTAGATTCTAGATTTTTATTCTGTGATAGTGAATCTGCAGTGTTGAGTGATTGCTCTCAGTCCCTGCATTAACGACTGATTATGAAAGCAGCCATGTTAAAAGAAACTTTGAGTCTTTTAAAAGATATCAAATCTTTATCAACTGTATGAATGAAGAATTAAAACTGACAGAAACTCGGGGCGTGTTGAAGAAAACCTGTCACTGTGCAGGTTAGCTTCACACACTGCTGCTCTTGTAACTGACTCAGAGCTGAAGTTGGCGTTCTTTCAGAGTTTCTTCATCTCAGAGTTTCCACTAAACCTGCTTTCTGGAACATGGGCAGATACAGATACCTGTCTGTCTGTTCTGAAGTTATGAGTTATGATGTCGATGTATGACGTTACCATTGAAAGGAGGAGGAAACAAAAAAGCCGTATTTGCTGACTAATGCTTTCTTGCTGCTTACTTCCTTTTAGCAATCCAGCTGTCAAAGCTAATTATCAGTGATGGTTCTGCTGATAATCTGCCTGCTGAGCAGCAGCCGGAAGAGTGACTGCCTCTTTTTTTTTCCTTTTTGGGACGTTAAATTGAAGATTACTGTAACTGCATATTGTTTTGTTTCAGATAGGTTCAGTTCATTTTCTCTGTGTTCATTTTAAGTGCCCAATGCCAGTGTTGTTATTGTTTTGGCTTCTTTGTGTGTTATCGTCCTATCGCTCATACCCTTTGATCTGCTTATTTCATTGTTCCTCTAAAAACAAACAGCCACGAAGCTAAAAGTCTTTGTATGGTAATAGTTGATAAAACATGAGGAGTTTGTTTTGATAAACTGCCAAACAATTCTTTAGATGTTTGAATCTTTAGTTTATTTGCTCTGGTTTCAGTGGCTGTTGTGAAATGCATGGAAAAAAAATCTGTATTTGGTGTTAATCCACAAGTTGAAGCAAATTTCTGTTGGCACAATAAATATTAATGTTCAGTGCACATGAGTCATGGTTTTGCTTCCCTATTTAATTAGTTCCATTTTGGTGTTTCTGTAACATTTTATTAAAAAGGAACACGTCTTGGAAATGTTTCATGTTTGTCCCTGTAAAACATTTAGATCATCGTCCTTGTGGTGTTGGAAACTGTTGCTTTAACATTATTAACATACCAAGTGTTTAAAAACCACTTTTACAAGCTACAGATTGATATCCTTTTAGAAAGTTTATATTTTAATTATTTATATAGATATCTAGATATAGAATTGGACACTGATTAATATCTATAAGGCGATGGGCAACGAGATGACTGTGGCTTCATATAAACAAACATGACACAGTTCTGTTGTCACACATTAACTAGTGGACACCCAGCTGTGCAGGGATATCAAACTAATTTTACATTGTAGCCACATACAGCGGGTGGGACAGGTGAAACTACATGACACACCTGTAAGGTTACAGAAAAGGTTTTGGTACTTCATTGCTCACACTGTCCTGTAATTATACATTTAGAATGTAAAGTTTCCATGAATTCACAGAAAATGTTCTTATGCTTCGGTGTGGTACGGATGGCAATGGGGCCTTTTATCGATAGGAAAATCTGTAAGACATGAAAAAACAGAAGTTCAAACTCTATGCTGTCCTTCATTTTTCTAAAGCTCTCCAGTGGGTTGAATTGGAGTCTTTGCTAGGGCAGTTTTGGCCCTCGGGCCTTATGTTTGACACCTTGTTGCTTGTCAGTTTTCTCCTTTCTCCCATTCACACAACGACTGGAGCAAGCTTCAAAACTGAGACGGGTTTAATTCACTGCCTGTTACTTATGGTTCGTTTCTGTCGTCGCTACAGGTCGTGATGTCTTGTTGCCTTAGTATTTTAATTTGTGGACTCCCTTTAAAGATTGAATTTTACAGCCTTACTGCCAGAACCTGATCAATGAAGTGTTTTTAAAAAAAAGAGTGCTAAACATTCGTAAAGAAACCAGATTTATTGGATTTCTGTTGTGTATAAATGAAGTGTATAAAAGTTACATAGCACTGACCAAGGAAAGAACTGTACGGTGGCTTATGGCCTGTGGGATATTTAAAGCAGCTTTTTAGTGTTTACAATATTCACTGAAAGATGTGCTTGAAGTTACTGGATGCCTTTTACATGCTAGCTCGTCTAATAATCTTTATCACATAAGTAATTCTATAATCATCTTTTTCTATTCTATAACTTAAGATTGTCATCATAGGCCACACACAGCAATCATAGAGTACCTTGTCATTGCTCAAAGGTCCAAAGAGGTACAGAAACATTTGGATTTATTTACCGGTACACTAAAAGATAAAAACTGATTACAAAGAGTTGTTCAAGAAATTGCAGCTAATAGTAAAGATGTCACCAACAGTGAGAAGAAAGTTTCAAGCTGCTCGTATGCAACATTCAGGCCTCCTGAAACAAACACTACGCTGAGTGCTTGATCCATCCAGAAAAAATAAATCCATCCTTTGAGGTAGAGGTTAGATTTCCATCTGATTCCTGCTTTAAAAATATTATTTCCAGTTTGTAAAATGTGCTTAAAAAAAATGCCAAGTAGGCCTGACTTGACATTTTAAACCCGTTGCACTGACTCCTGCGCACAAGGTGAATACGAGAGGCTACAGTATAAGAGGCACAGAGCCGGTTTAGATGGCGGACTGAAGCAAGTTGACATTAGTTCCTGGGATGAGGTTTTCATCTTCTCCATCAATCAGAGGGTCCCACTGGTTAAAGTTCTTCTCCAGGCCTGCAAGATTTTTGCACAGAGGAAAGGGGAAAAAGCACAGCATTAGTTCATGCAGAGAGTTCAGTCGATCTCTGCTGCAGACCAACAGCCAACTCCTCACAGCTCAGCTGATACCGCTGTATACATCTTACTATTAATCCCATAAAAACAAAAGCTATTTAAACAGCTTTAATTTGCCCACAGTTGAAATGTGTTCCTGCATTACATGATTAAATCTGACCGAAACGACGAGCAGGAGTTCTTACCAAGATGGCGTTGCAGAAACGCTAGTGTTGCATTATTGCACAGGTCTATGGCGAGCTCTGGGTCGATCTCTCCTTTGAGTTTCATCAGCTTCCCGATCCAGTTGCCCGTGAGAAAGGTGAAGTCTGGGAAACTCTGGTGGACTGTACCTCTGAAAGAATGCAGGTGAAGAAGCGACGTCATCACAAAATCAAACCAAATTACCCCCAAAGTCTCTAAATGAAAGTGCAGCAGACCAGCAGTGGTACCTGATGGTGATCATTTTCCTCTGTATGACGGCCGAGTCGAGCTTCTTCATGCGGCTGATGTTCCCCGCCCACTGGAACTTCTCAGAGTTGATGAAAAAGATTGGCTGCTTCACCCGAGGAAAGATCTCATCGTCTAAAGGAGTCATCCAGGAGTCTAATGCTACTCCACACCTGTTTGTAGGATAGCAGGCCAGGTTATTACTTTCAGTAATCTGGGTCTGTCACTGCTGCCTATAGCACACGTTTCTAATTTATAATAAGCAAAGTGAAATGCCCTCATGCACACAGCTCTATCCCTGCAGACATTATGGACAATAAGCGTCCAGTTAATTGATAAAGACTGGAAACCCCCCAAAAACATACTTGAATTTAACCTCTTTGCACAGAGCCTCTATGACTGTTGCTCCTCCAAAAGAATGCCCCATCACTGCTATCCTGCACAGGTCCATGGAGTTCTGTTACCAAGAACATGAGAGAGAATTAAGAAATCAGCACAAACTAAATTGTACTCCACTGCGTTTCACATTTTTCTGATCACAGATTAAAGATTGCTGATGTTCTTTATGCAAAACAGCATTTCATGAACTTTGGACTCAGCCTCAGCTTATCGATCAGCTGTAAACACAGGTTTTTCCTCACTGCACTTTCAAAAGTCAGACCATCTGAAACTAGTTGGTATGTCATTTTATTGTTTATACACACATGGCAGCACAAAAAGTAAGAACTTTGTGTTTGACACTTCTTTGTTGTACCAATGCTTCTTGGCAATAATCTTTTACAGCTGCAAAGTATATTTGGTGCCACGTTTGTAAGGAAAACTCATTTGTGGGTTGAGCAGCAGAGTTGAGTATGCGGGCCAATGCCAAACAGCTTATTCTGTGTCGACTCTTGTGTGGTGTTGGATGGGATGAGCGAAGTATGAAGAAACACGACATATTGGCAGTTTAACAGCGTTTTTCACAAGTCGGCCAACAAAACCAAAAGTAGTGGTTGAAGAACGGGAAGCTATACCACAGCATTGTGTGACCAGCACGAGGAGCAGATGCCATGCTGTTGTGGCCGTGTATGGTTCTTCCACATGCTGTTGCTATGACTCCTATGTCTTCAGAGTTCAATAGTTCAATAAATGACACCAAACAGAAGTCTGAGAAGATTTGGCAACTTTTTCAAACTTGTGGCAAAATATGGCACCGTTAAAGGGGAAATAAATAAGCCTGGTCTAAGACTTATTGCCAAGAAGCATTGTTACAACCAAGTCAACAGTCTTACTAAATAGAACTTTTGGTGCCAAGTTTATATATAAAAATGTGCTAGTAAATGAACTTTGAAAGCTCCAGACTTTGGGGAAAGTTGCAATAACCACAAAGATAGAACACTGCTAGAAAAACTCCTTGGTCTTCTAAGCATCAGACAGCTGACTAAACTGACCAAAAATCCTCAACAATTCTGCTGTGACATCATCAATCACATCTTAGCAATGCGTGACCTTTGTGAGATGCAACAAACCCTGAAACAGAGATGTTCCAAATGTATAAGTTGACCTTTTGTGAACTAAGAAATTATTAAGAAATTGAACAAGTGCTGGCATTGTGAAGTGGGCGTGCCCTACGTTAAGGATGTGCACACAGGAAGCAATTCACTCATCGACCAATCATGGCTTTGGAGCTGATGTTTGTTGCAGACTCTCCGTGCTGTACATGTTTGGCACCTGCCCCATATGTCATTCAGCATCATCTTTGCAGTACTTCGATCACTCGCTTCAAAGTTTAGAAAAGTTGAGTCTGGGGTTTGCCTACATCGCTTTGTCGGTGGTTTCTTCACCCAGCTTGAAGTTGCACCACTCTCTGTGGTCTCTGGTCAAAACCTTGCCGATTGTTCCTTCCTGATCCACTCTTTAAACTTTTCTCAGTTTCAAGTTGAGCGATCGAAGCAGTGAAGAATACCCCTGACTGACACACGACAGGATTATAAATAGAAGTTGCCTAGGTAACCGGAGGCTGGAATGTCTGCTTGCTACGACAGGGGTCCACACAGGATCGCTCAGAGCACTGCTTTGTTGCCGACGGCTGGTTGCTAGGTTAACCCTTTAATGTATGTACCACTCTGTCATGTGTCAGTAACCAGCACACGTTGCTCTCACAGGTAACGGCGTCAGCTGTTCGCCTCAAAGGTGAGAAGAGTTCAACTTTAGCTTTAAACACTGTAAAGCTAAAAGGCTACAAATGTTGCCTTTTAAGCCTTGATCAAACTTCAGAGAGACTTCTAACACACACCCACACTTCTGTCTTCTTATGAATTGCGTTTCCTGGAGTCTTGTGACACTTGCCAACTTGCCTCATGCTCGTGTTACAGATACTTTCTGCATCTTGTGACACATTTCTATTGTTGTGTTTGCTACCACACAATGCATGTCGCAGCCAGAGGTAACCAAAAGCTTACCTTCAGCGTTGACCAGTCAAACTGCGTCTCCAGAACATTTTGCACTGAGATTCCTGAGTTGATTTCAGTGAGTTTATCGAGAGCCAGAATGCATTCATCTGCTCTTTGTTTCACCTGAAAGATTAAACAAATGAATTCATTCTGTTTCTTTAAGGTGCCATTTACCTTTACATTCACGACATCTGTACAGATACGACAAATAAAACCATCATTTTTTCCCCTACTATGGGATTTATAAACTCCCGGTCTCCCTAAATTTTTGTTTATGGTGGGCAGCAAATCAGAGGGAGCTTCTCTTAAAGGGAGGGGACAGGAAGCTAGAGTGGAGCTGAGCTGCTGCACTTGGGCTCAGTACAAGATAAACCAGGATTGTGTTGAACTGTGAGTTTTGCAAAGCTACTCTGATGAACAAAAAAAAAGAAAAATCCCTCGCCTTAATCGTAGATTTAAAAAGCCAACTGCTGTCTGCAGTCCCTGATTCCTTTCAGCTTTAAGATAAACGGGATGTGACCACATGCTTGCTGTTTAACATAACGTGCCCAGATGAAAACAGAAGAATGTCAGCTAGAACAAACAAGGATGTGGTTTGATTTTAACATCAGTGCCAAGCTGCCTGCGAGCAAACGGGTATGAAGTTATGCAATCAAGAGACTGAATTTGAAACCCACAGAGGGAGTCTGTGGGTAATCTCTGCGACAACATACTTGTTTGTTTCTGAGGGGGAATTCGCTCTCTCCGTGCCGCAGAGCTCTGTAGTACATCCACTCCTTTACCAAGTTCTGTTGGGTGGCACCGGATGATTTTGTCAAACTTGCATTTGACCTTTCTGACTCTGGCTTATCACAAAAATAATATGTAGCTGACGCTGACTGGTCTCTGTGGGAGAAAAATAAAAAATAAAACCATAACTGGTAGTTCCAGCCCTAGGAACAGATATTACTTCCTTCACTTTACTTGGAACAATTAGGGTTTAGACACATGTAGAGAACACATCCTGTTTGAGGCAGCGTATGACCCCCTCTCTCTGAAAGAAGCAAAGTCACTCTCATGTTGCTGCTCTCACACTGCAGCCATGTGCTCTGTCTGCAGCTTTGTCAGCATGTCACCGGCTGCTAAAATCCAGCAAAATAACACTTCCATCACCATAAGCGACAGGCCAGCTGTGGCCATTATGTTCATCTCCATATGGTCCCCCTTGTCTGCATACTGAAAAGAATTGTGATGACCTGGTTCGTACCATTGTCTGCACACCCTTTCCACTCCTACTACACACGTAAACAGACAGCCAAGCAAACAATAGCAGAGGACAAACGTTCAGCTACGATTTCCTCCGAATGAAGATTACAAAGAACACAGATTTCAAACTCATTTTACATCGTAGGCCACATACGACCCACTCCGAGTGGGGGGACCACTTAAGATCAGAAACTGTCAGTGTAAAGATGTTTAAACACACAATTAATCCCTGAGATATCTTCATATGAGGAAAAGAAGTGTAATTTCAAAAGTTTCTCTCAGTTTTATGATAAATGTGTAAAATAAGAGAAAAAGTGCTGCTAGCTCATTGTGCACACTGTCATGCATTTAGAATAATATACTTTTTTTCTATAGTAAAAACATCTATAGTAGATGCTCGAAAAATGGGAACTTTTCTGTCATTTAATTTTTTTTAATCTATTAGTAACTATCTGGTGTAGCATGGACGTAATGGTCTGTAAAATTTTAAATACAGTTAAAAGTTCCAAAGTCTGTGCACTCCATAGCCTTCCAGTGGGCCCGATTGGAGTCTCTGCCTGGCCGATTCTGGCCCCTGGACCCTATGTTTGACAACCCTGCTATAGAAGGTTTTGGTGATTAATGGAATGAAAACTACATATGAACCAAATAGAAAAATTACCTGTGTTCCACTGATGCCACGATGAAGCCCTGAGAGGCCATTTCTGCACATATTGCTGAATACAAGGTCCTGAGAAACAATCACAGGAGCCACAGTGTGAGCAGAACTTGTAACGGGTTATTGCTGCAGGAGTGACGAAATAAAAAGAACAAATGCATTGTGTGTGTACCTAAAGGCTCCCAAGCCGTGGGAGAAGATGATCACGGGACATTTTTCATTCGATTTAAATGGAGCATCCAAATAGGCTGGGATCTTGAAGGACCCTGAAATAGATAAAAATGAGGAACATTCACATTGGCTATTTTTTTAACCACATTAGAAACTGAAATAAACTAGCTTTCTATTTTTTTTTTTTTTTTTTTTAGTGACTAAAGTCATATAATATCATATAATATTGCTGTCCTGAGCAAATACATTTGACTTTTACACCACAAAGAAATAGACTGTCAGGATGGAGAGGGGGGTGGGGGTGCAAATTCATTAATAAGTGTGCAAGCATATAAGACTTGAGAAAGCAAAGAAACAAAGAAAAAATAGTCCATTTTATGCCATGACATCATTAGAAATACTGGATTTTCCTAATTTATTCACCAAAGAGGTAGTTGAAGATCCTTTCACTGAGGGCCCTGTTCATTTTCATGAAGTCAGCCAGACCGTTAAAGTACTCCTTGCATGGGACCCAGTCAGGCTTCTCGGCACTTTCCATCTCCTGACAGGGATAGTACAGCCGGAAGAATGTGCCCTGTTGGAGAGACAGACAGCTAGTTCAAGCAACTCAGCAGAAGGCCATTTGCTCCCGTGATGTCAGCAGCCTGCGTGGCCCAAATACCTGCTTTCCATAATACCTGTGGGTACCCAGCCCAGCATCTGCAGCACACTCGAGAATGTCAAATACAAATATGTGAGCTCAGCTGTTACATGTCAGCATGAACAAAGGTTTTCTTTTGCTTGTACCTCTGCAGTGTGGTCCATCATGAAGTCAGTGCAGCCCACAGCGTTTGGGCCGTTGCCTGGAGGGATCCCAAGGTTATTACTGCAGCTGCTCCCCATGGTGAAGAAACTTAGCGCGGACCTCTTCTGGTCTGGTAAATAGAAACACGCACACATCTGTACATCAATACTGCTCCTCTCTAAAAGGGAAAGATAACAGGACTAAAAATCGTATTATTTCTGCACGGATGTTACTGACCGCAATGAATAAATGTGTATATGCAGAATGTATCATTATATATGCTTGACATTCATTTACATTATTAGTAGTATTGTAGCTTTTTATTAAGTAGTTTATTAGTATCAAATGAAAGTCAAAAACTTCTTCACTGTACTAAATGTTATGTGAGACCGAGTCGCGAAGTTTACGCCTTGATCTAATCACAGAGAGCTCCACACAACCGCACACTTGATTCATTTAACTAACCGGGTCAAAGTCTTTGTGCTGTCAGTTAAAACAAAAACCCAAAACGTGGCGTGTTAACTCCTACCTGTCCTCGCCCACGCGTTCAATCTCTTGACTCCTAACTGAAGAAACCCTCCATAAGAAAACATCGACTACAGCACTTTCGATAGCGACCTAACCAAACGTTTTCTATCTCCACTTTAGCTGCCGGTAACAGTAACACTCGTTAAATAAAACAAAAGGCCTACCGGAGATACAGAAGTGCGAGCGCTGCCCGGTGTTTCTACATCAGTTTCGCAATATTACCGTGGACTGAGAGCAATCACAGGATAAATGTACTGCTTTGGGAGTGGTTATTGTTTTTGTCAGTTAGCCGCTGCTAGCATAGGAGGGGGCTAGACCAGAGTAGTGGATGAACGGTGTTGAGTCACTGTATTAGTCCTGCCTCTGCCGGCCTAATGGCGTCCCCCAACTTAAACCTTAATGACCTACATGTCATATTATTTAACAGTTGGCAATCATGCTTCTATCTTTACTCGAATTACGGCATAGATGGCTCTAAATATGAACTCAACCAAGGCCTTTGAAATTGTGTCAACTGCTCTGTACACGGCTCTGGTTTATCGCAGCGACTCTCGCTGACAGCTCTGGAATCAGCGCGCACGTGCAGTTGTTTACAACAATCATCGACGCTTTAATTAATATTTTCATTAATATCGTGTGAGCCAAGGTGCTGTTGCCAAAGCAGCTGCATATGAGCGCTGGCTTCTCAGCAAAAATGGCACTTTTAAAGTGTCGGTACATTTGATATGACTCCACGTCTGTTGGGGGCAGTAGAGGACAGCCGAGCGGGAAACAAAGCGAGAAGGGAGCAGAAAAGCAGCGGAGAACGATGCTGCGTTAGCAAAGCTAACTGTTGTCAACTCATTTATCAGCAACTCCTTTTGTTAAAGATGAAATTGGTGAGTAAAAAGCAGATCAGTAAAGAGAACAATTAATGTAGAAATAGTCGAAAGTGATTAACTTATAGTCACCCAAAAGTGACTGTTAGCTGGAAGCTAATAGCGGTTTTTTTGGGTGCAGTTTAATAAAGTGGAAAAGGTGAGCAGCGAACAGCAAGTTAGTACAGCGTGAAGTGTTTAACTATGCATACGAAAACACGGAAACAAAACCCCTTTGACATTTTGGTGTCGGGTTTATCCTGCTTTACTGTATCTGTATCTTTGTACACCTACACACACCTGTGGTTTTAAGGGTGCATTTCCTCCTTGTAGTACTGTCTGTCGGGTCATCCTACATTGCCCTGCAATGTCCTCAAGTTCAAGTCCACCACCATCATGTTGGACTGTGGACTGGACACCACCTCTGTCCTCAACTTCCTGCCCCTGCCCTTGGTGCACAGGTGAGTCACTGACAGTAATTCATTCATTCATTCATTCATGGATAAGAGATGTGTTTTGCTTGATGATGATGATCCTTTTTTTTTTTTCAGTCCAAGAC
Source organism: Oreochromis niloticus (assembly GCF_001858045.2). Taxonomy (NCBI): domain Eukaryota; kingdom Metazoa; phylum Chordata; class Actinopteri; order Cichliformes; family Cichlidae; genus Oreochromis; species Oreochromis niloticus. The sequence continues at coordinate 1,200,033 of NC_031980.2, forward strand.
TTTCCAAGCTACCTGGTTGGGTCTCTAAGGATGGAACAATAAATTTGGGAAAGGCACGAGAAGCTGTTTGTAATGTGCTTCGGTTACTTGGCGTATATTTCAACGTACTGCAGTTTTTGTATGAACACATGCCGATTTATCTGTGGGGGGGAAAATCAGTTTTGCCTTATGCTTGCAGGAGCTGAAGGAGTGTGCAGGGAGGGTGTTTGTTGACGCACAGCCAGAGTTCTGTCTCCCTGAGGTAGACATCCCTGATACTTCATCTCTGCATCAGTGTTATAGCTTGTGCTACTCATTCAGAATGTCTCTGCAAAACAGGGGCCACTGTAAAGCATCAGAGTTGGAGCAAATCCACCTATTTTAAACAAATAAGAAAAAAAAGAAACCTGATAGGCCTGCCACAATTGACAAGAAGAGGATAATCCACTCAGAGAAATCAGTTACTATGATCAGCACAGTGTGATTACTGCGTCTTTACTTTCACAGTAGGTCCTATCTTAATAAATACCTGAAGTACAACAATGATATCTATTTAATCTGAATAACGCACAGAGAGAACTGTTGGACCTGTCCACCATCGATGTCATTCTTATCTCAAACTACCACTGCATGATGGCCCTGCCTTACATCACAGAGCACACCGGCTTCACCGGGACAGTGTACGCCACGGAGCCCACGCTGCAGATTGGCAGGTGACAGATGCAGGGGATGATTACCACATCTTACTATTTTTATATTATTTTTGTGATATCATTATTTCATTTGGTAAAATGAGATACAGGTCACACGTCTTCAGTTGCGTTTATGCTCGTTCTTCCTCTTTTCTTCCTTAGGCTGCTGATGGAGGAGCTCGTGAACTTCATGGAGAGAGTTCCTAAAGCCCAGTCTGCCACGTCCTGGAAGAACAAGGAGATACAAAGGTAGACTAGTTTTGTAAAAATATTCTGTGTGTGTGTGTGTGTGTGTGTGTGTGTGTGAGAGTTGACACATGAACTACAGTTACTGACTTTGTTTTAGTCTGGTCATTTTTGAAGTTTCATTTTACCTTCACCTAATTTTTCTGGTGTTTTGTTACACCTCCACTAGCAGGGTGGTGTAACTCCACCGTTCAAATGAATACTTATGTTATTGCATTAGGATGCTCCCGGGGCCGCTGAAGGATGCAGTTGATGTGTGGATGTGGAAGCGATGCTACAGCATGCAGGAGGTTAACTCTGCGCTCAGCAAAGTGCAGCTTGTGGGTTATTCACAGAAAGTGGTGAGAACTGCTTATGTCCAGGAGATATTTAAGATTTCACATTTTTGCTTTCTTGCAATGGTGACTTCTCCTTGTCTTTTCTCTCGTTTTTTTTTTTTTTTTTTCTTGCAGGAGTTGTTTGGAGCTGTACAAGTCTCCCCATTGAGCTCCGGCTACTCGCTGGGCAGCTCCAACTGGATCATCCAGTCTCACCACGAGAAGGTGTCCTATGTGTCTGGCTCGTCTCTACTCACCACACATCCTCAGGTAGGCCAGCAGGCTTAATGCTTCACCATTTCAAAGTCTACTGGGCGTAACCCTTGAAGCTTTTTCCTGAGCTGAGTGATTTTGCTAATATTTCGGGCCTGTTTACAGAACAAACTGATAAAATGAGTGTGCAGCAGTCAGGAAGGGTGGTCTCTGCTCGTGCAGCTAAACCACGTCATTGATTTCTACTGAGGTGTCAAAACTTGTCATTGAGGGTCCAGCGGAGGTCATCAGATGTCGTCTTTATGGGGGAGAAAGTTAAAGTTTGAAGGGACTGAGGACAAAGCTGTCACGATCTAGAGTGTAAAGAGTGCAGTCTGTTATTCGTTTAGTCACAGATTTCCTTTTTCCTGTGCTCAGAGTTTCTTTTGGAAGCTAAATCTTTAGGCGAGTGTTTGTCAGTGCACGCTGTAATTGTTGGAGAATCTAGTCTGTTCTGTCCTGTCACAACTACTCTGCAGTGTTTCTCTTCTTCTCTGCTCCCAGCCCATGGACCAGAGTTCCCTAAAGAATAGTGACGTCCTCATTCTGACAGGCCTCACTCAGATGCCTACTGCCAACCCAGATGGCATGCTGGGAGAATTCTGCAGTAACTTGGGTGGGTTTTAATGTAGCGCTTAGATTGACGTGGTACCAAATGTTGAAGTCATTCTCGTATCATTTAAATGGAACTTGAATGATTGAATGTTGAATGTTGTCTGTGCTGCCGTTCTTCTGCGGTCTGCAGCCATGACCATCCGGGCAGGAGGAAATGTGCTGGTGCCGTGCTACTCCTCGGGAGTGATCTACGACCTGCTCGAGTGTTTGTACCAGTTCATAGAGAGCGCCAACCTGGGGACCACGCCCTTCTACTTCATCTCACCCATAGCCAACAGCTCGCTGGAGTTCTCTCAGATCTTCGCCGAGTGGTGAGCGGCCGTTTATCGAAAGCTTCTCGATTCTGTCGTGAAAGTTGTGATTTTAGGTTTTACTGTTTTTCTTCAGCATGTGCTCAGTTAGCTCGTCTTCATTTTTCCACGTCTTCCACAACAAGTCACGATGTAGTCGCTCTGATAATTAAGAACACAATATCGATGTTCTGTTACTCGATAAAAATCCAACAAACACCAGAGAGACGATAACTTGTGTGACTGTGGGATATTCCAGATGATTTTTCTTTTTCTCAAATATTTCAGGCTTTGTCACAACAAGCAAACAAAGGTGTATCTCCCAGAGCCGCCTTTCCCACACGCAGAGGTGAGTCAAGAACACTGGCAGTTAGGGCTGGGCCATATCATACTGTTCACGGTAATACCGGTATAATGTTGGGCAATGATAGGAAAATGAAATGGCGCAATAGAATATGGGTAAAACGCGCATGCGCAGTGCCTTTGTTTACATACGCACATGGTGGCGACGGAGAATGAGAAGAGCGAAAGCGGATCGTTGAATGAAACGGATGAACCAGAATTGGTTTGTAAAAATGCTGCTTCTCCTTTATACTGAAAATAATCTTTATATTATAGGGAACCTACTTTTTTTCCCTCAGGTTTTTAACTATACCAGCGTAGTTTTGCAGAATAATGCTTATTTACCTTACACTGGGCCTGAGGGACAGCCCCACAGGCTGGCTGTTGTCGCTCCCTTCCTCCTCCCTTGTTAGCCATCTTTCTTCTGAAGGCTCCAGTTTTAGCAAACAGTGATTAAATGTACAGACAATGACTGTTTTTTTGTTTGTGTAGGTTTTGGTTTGGGGTTTTTTTTGGACACTTTGGATGATTTTAATAGAAACCGTGTCTTGACAGACACAGTATATTTATTACAGGAAGTATGAAAAAACATAATGTCCACTTTAAAATGAATTTTCTAGCATTCTCAAATCCATTTCCTGCTTGATGCTGAGAAAGTAGATTCTTGCTCATATTTATATTTTATGCAAATTCATGTTTGGTTGGAGAAAACGGTGCTTTGAATTGGAAAGCATTAGGCAAATAGCACTGGTCTGTTTGAACACATGCTATCACAAGTGATTAATAACAGATGAGATATGTAGCCATGAGTCCCATCAAATGTGAGTGAGATATGTTTTTGCCTGGAGCGCATCATATCTATAACACGTTTTAAAAAGCAGAGTCGACTGATGCAAAGATACCAGGATGAAAGCAAGCACAAGTACACCTCTGGGGCTGGTGATGAGGTCACGTGCAGTTCTCTGCACATTTCATTCTTGAGCTCGTTGATAAACTGGTGCTTAAATGTGCTGCTGATGTTTCAGCTCATCCAAACCAACAAGCTGAAGCACTACCCCAGCATTCACGGAGACTTCAGCAGCGAGTTCCGTCAGCCCTGCGTGGTTTTCACCGGTCACCCCTCTCTGCGCTTCGGCGACGTCGTTCACTTCATGGAGCTCTGGGGCAAATCCAGCCTCAACACTATCATCTTTACTGGTAATTACAGCTATCATTACATCTCTTAGACGTGAATAAAACAAGGAAAGCCTGAGCTTGTAACATCCTGTGTGCCTGATCTTTCTCACTCACAGAGCCGGACTTCTCCTACCTGGATGCCCTGGCGCCGTACCAGCCGTTAGCCATGAAGTGCGTTTATTGTCCTATTGACACACGGCTCAACTTCCACCAAGTATCAAAGCTGCTCAAGGAAGTCCAGGTATGCTGTTAGCACCTGATCTGATTATGAGAGAAATACACAGAAATAGAGCAGAGACTAAGGAACAACACCTAAATGATTCTACGATGAGGAGGGAGCCAGCGACCGCAAAATAATCCGGATTGCTCCAGAAAGGCTGCGTCATGGGATGCTAGAACTGTGATGTGCCATAATGACTGAGTCTGTGAGAGCGCTGTGGGTGAAACGGGAGAATGGGAAGCAGATTTCCAAGCTAACAGGCGATATACAAATAAAATGGCAGAACAATGTGAGCGTTCAGGGCAGAGCACAGGGAAGCAGTGGGTCTTGCGTAAGATTTGAGGGATTTGATTGAAGCATCTCTGTAGTTCCTGGATGGCCCATTCGCAGCACTAGTTCTCATTTAGCTGTAGCCTTAATGCTTTTTAGCTGAAGCCAGCTTCAGCCTCTCACATTTGTACTCTGTGTGTAAAAGCTACAGCCGTGTCTTCTTCCTGCAGCCGCTCCACGTGGTGTGTCCCGAGCAGTACACCCAGCCTCCTCTGACCCAGTCCCACCGCTCCGACCTGATGTTGGAGCTGCAGCCTCCTCCTATGCCCTACAGACGCTGCTCTGTTCTTAACCTGCCCTTCAGACGCCGCTATGAACGCATCTACATCCTGCCTGAGGTGAGGCGCCGAAGAGAAGTCAAAAAAACCTCCTCAGAGATGGATCTGAGTTTCCAGCCACAGAGAATCTGTGTTTTCAGAAACAGATGGTGAATTCTCTGATCACTATGACAACGTGGCGTTTGAACAGCTGTTTTTTATTGAGAAATCCTCTTGCTGTCAGAAAGCAGGCGGACGGTTTTAATTGCTAAGAGTCGTATTTTTCTCTTCCTAGCTGGCCAACTCCCTGGTGCCCTCTGAGATCAAACCCGGCGTCTCTGTGGCGACCGTGTCTGCGTTGCTGCACTCAAAGGACAATAAGCACACGTTACAGGTGAGCCCAGAATACTTGTACTTCCATTAGAGAATCAGCTGATCAGAGCTCAGCTGCATTTTTCTTTCATTTGTTCCCAGTCGGTGCCCAAACCCCCTCCCATGCCCCCCAGCAAGAAGAGGAAGCGTGTGATTGAGGAGCCCCCTGTAGCGTTGGCCCCTAAACCCATGCTGAGTGGAGCTGTGGCCCTGGAAGCTTTTCTGGCCACTTTGCAGAAGGTGGGAAATCTGAACGAGAGGGGCGTCAGTGTGCTGTGATATTAGCACTTACTTAATGTTAACTTGTTATGTGCTCATTTGCAGCACGGGATCACAGAAGTTAAAGTGGAGGAAACGGCAGATGGGCACATCCTGCACCTGCAGGCGGAGGACACGCTCATTCAGCTGGAGGAGGACGGGACGCATATCGTCTGTGACAGTGAGCCACTGAGGACCACGCTCAGGGACCTGGTGCTGCGCTTCCTGCAGAAACTCTGAGCTGAATCCTGGCTGTTCGTTTTTAACCGTGTTTCTGCGTCGCTGGATTATGGACAGAAGCGGAAGGGAAGGGTGTGGATGCTCAACGGCCATATTTACAGTCGTTTCACTGTACAGCATTGTTTGGTTTTATTTTATAAAACTCACAGAAGTATTATTTTGTATTAAAAAGGTTTTCCAGAATTGTACCAAAGGGGGTACACTGTATTTATAGGGTTGCACCAAAGAAGAACAATGAGGAGGGGCTCCAACTGGTAATGAACATAACTACAGGCTTGAAGGTCCTAGAAGTATAACAGGAACGGTTTGGGGTCTCGAACACATTTTGTGTAATTATAACAATATGTAATTTATGAACCGGTTACATTTGCATGGGATAAAATGAGGAAAGCGCTTTACTCACAGAAGTGTTCCTTCTGTGGAATGAGTAACCACAGCAGGTGTTTTTTCCCGGCACACGCTGACATGACACAAGAGGAAATGCACAGTAAACATGATCAACAGGAATGATGGCTGAATATTTAAGCTGGGCTCCCTGAACACACCAGAGCCTCTGTCAGTGTTCACAGTGTAGGTGTTGAGCTGCGAGTGGTTTGCTGACGGTGTTTTCACACACACACAGTCCAAATGCTCCGTTTCTCTGGTGAGGAAACAACCATTTCAGTAGCTCCTAAACAGTTACACATTTTTCCAGCGGGAGGAGTCGCCCCCTGCTGACCATTATAAAAAATACCAGTTTAAGGCACTTTGACAGCAGCTTCATACCTCAGAGCCAGATTCTGTGATATTCTTCCAACTACATAGACTCCAGATGTTTTATACTGAGTGTGTTTGGCATTTGGATTTGGCCTGCACTCCCTGGACTCAGACACATTTGTGAGAAAAAAAAATAGAGTCAGCTTTTCAGCTTGATGTGCATTTATTGAGACACCGTATGAAAGTTTTGCCTTTTAACATTTGTGTGCAACTTTTCCCAATCTCAGTGACAAAAAAATCCCGTCAGAAATTCCTGAACCCAGATTCAGATACTGAAAAGGTTCATCATGTGTAGCACCTTTTTGTTTAATTCACTTTTCCTTCATATGTTGAGCCACAAAGCTATTAGCCAAAATGTCATATTTGATATACGTCAGCATGTTGTGCAATGCATTCTTAAAAAATATGACCAAGCTAGACAAAAGAAGAAGTATCTGACCTAAAAAACACATCTATAGCAGATGAACAGTAGCTGAGTCATGTTCACAAGAATTAAATAAAAATAAAAAAAAACTAAGCTGACACAGGAGCTGGGAAACACACCTGCACAGAAAAACACACAGTGGGACACTAACAGTCATGGACTGGCCTCCCCAGAGCCTGGACCTCAACATTACTGAAGCAATGTGGGATGATCCTGACAGAGGAAGCCAAGATCCAAAAAGAGCTTTGAATGTCCTTCAAGAAGCCTGGAGAACTATTTTTGGAGCCTACTTAAAGAAATGAGAAGAAGGCTGCCTAACAGAGTTCAGACTGCTGAGAAATGAAGGCGGTCACACCAAATATTTCCAGCTGGTTCAAACTTGTACAAAGTCAGTTTTTTGTCTTTTAAACTATATTCTGGTGCATTTAAAAAAGTTTTAAAAAATTGAAAAACTGAAATAAAACACTGCACCCATTTCTCAAATTCTTAGTGAAACAGGAAATGATGTCGCTCATGACTTCTGCACATTATCGTAAGTCTGGCCCAGCTCACAGTAAAAACTATTGTGAGTAACCCCGCTTACAAAGAGACCAGTAAAGTCACCGACATGTATGAGGCACGACACCGACAACTCATTCGTGTCACAAAATATTTAATCGGTGCAGAATTGATTACATGCGTCAGAAGTACATCTAATAATAAGCTGTACAATATCTTACAGTGTACTACGTGTTGCTTTGATAATACAACTGTCTGCAGCAGGAGGATCATGTAGGACTGATAAATGTGAGGTGCTCTGAAAAAAACAAAAAAGAAAAACAGCAACAACTAAAACAACACTCTTCACCTTTAGAGTGAAATACAGACAGATGTAACATTAACTGCTTCGGCTGGTACACGTGTGCAGTAATCTGTCATCTTCAGGGTGGTTCAAAAAAGAAAAAAAGGACATAAGGTATCCAGGTATGTTACGTTTCAGCGGATCCTGACATTGACCAGAGAGGAGACAGTTTTCACGCGGTGCCTGGCAGGAAGAACAAACAGGAGACTGTCCAGTGATCGATTCTGCAGCTACGTCCACTAAAAACAAAACAAAAAAACAGCTAAATTATCAGTGGCTTCATTAAAAAGAAGATATTCATACCAGCACGAAGCCACAGTGTTGTCCCCTCTTTGTTCTTGTTTCTAGTTTCCTGAAACTACAGGCAGTGCATTTAAGAGCGTGATGACATCATTAGCCGATGAGGCCCAGGCAGCATGAATAATGACCTTAACTTAGGCGTGGTACAGTTAGGTAAGTCTAAAGCTCATCTGGTCTTAAACTGAGCGTGGAGGACAGCGGAGAGGGGAAGATCGCAGAGGACTGATGTAACCAGGTGAGAGGGCAGGGAGCGCTCAGGTGGCAGCTTAAACACGGCGATCACTCCTGGCTCTGTCACAGTCAGCTGGCAGTTTGAGGTGGGAGTGAGGGGATGATGTCACAGTTCTTCTTGGCGGTGCAGAAGTATTAAAGCTTTTTATTACAACAGGATGGAAAGACTTATTGTAACGATGTTATCGTTCAGCTCTATGGAGCTTTCATTTGGCCCACAGCTTTTACTTTTTTTTGGGTTCGCTCTCATGGTGCCATTTTGCCCTCAGCTGTGTTGGAAAAAGCAAAGCTGTAATACCGAATATACAAGACCCAAGTCTTTAGTTCGGGGACTGAGTGTGTGTGTTTGTGTGGTAGAAGGTGGTGGTGGTGGCGGCAGTGGGGGGTGGGGGTTCAACCTGATAAATGCGCCTTTGGATCACTCAGCCGCTTCACGCTTATACCTGTCTATTACTTGGATTCTTTCTCTGCGTCCAGCACTGCAGAGCGGATGCCCAGCTTCTTCAGCTCCTCCACCAGGTCTCCGTTCTGGTGCATCTGCAGAAGGATGTCGCAGCCTCCCACAAACTCGCCATTGAAGTACACCTGAGGGATCGTGGGCCAGTTGGAGAAGTCTTTGACTCCTGTGGATGGCAGACGGTGTTAATACTACCAGTCCTGTTTCTCTGAACACCTCATGGGTTTTAAAATTAGGCGTAGCATTTTGGTTACATGCCTCATAAGCATTGTTTAAGGACAATCTGAGGGGTGGGGCTTTTTTCTACCCACTGAAACTGTAGCAAAAGCACAAATCTCCACACACTCACACACACAGCAAAGTGTCACCTCTCCAACTCCATTCAGATTTATTTATTTAGTGCAACAACAGTGGCCTCGAGGCACTTTATACTGTAAAGTAAAGACCCTACAATAATGGAGATAGAAATCCCAACAATCAGACGACCCTTATGAGCAAGCCATTGATGAAAGAGGGGAGGGAAAACTCCCTTTTAACAGGAAGGGAGAACCAGGTTCAGTGAGGGGGCAGCCATCTGCGAGTGGTTGGGGGGTGAGGGGAGGAATCCAGGAGAAAACACACTGTGGAAGAGCCTCTTCTCTTAAAAAAACCCTGCTCTTTTAAGCCCTTTGATATCAGTATTATATGTTTGTCAGTGTCCAGATGTGGCCGTAAAGTACAATATTCAGGACTATATAACAATAAATAAATTGATCCAATTGGCCATTATCAGGTATTTTACTCTAAACATGTGGTTAAAGTCTGAAAACTGCGGGACACTTAGACGGGACTCCCACAGCAGGAGCACATATTGCTGATGTCATCTGTAAAGGACGCTTCCCTGCTCTCCGACATGTCTCGTGTTATTATTGGAACAATGGGGATCGAGTCAGTCCTGACAGAGCCTGGTACTTTGATACTGATGCTAACGTTCGGCTTACCCCACCCTTTGGTGCTGCTGCACAGCACTGATAAAAGCTGGCCATAGAGTGCCGTTGACAGCTATGCTAACCGAATGGCATGGCTGCTTTGAATGAGGTAATAATCAGGATAAGTAGTTCACACACGACTCTGAGGGAACCCGACACTTCAAGGCTGTTTAAATGAGCTGCACCCAACATGTGACGCTTTTCCTGCCGGTTATAAAGTAATCAAAACGGTACACGTTCACCTGAGAGGTGACAACCTGTTGCTGTCGGGCCGACTCCGGGTTACTGACCTTGTCTGAGGTCCTGGTCCTCCAACACGTTGTACGCAGCGTAGTTGTCCACGCCGTGCATCCGGAGTATCTGAACCACAGCGTTACTGAAGCCGCACATGGGCTGCGCCGGCGTCCCTTTCATAAACACCACCACTTTGTCTTTCTTCACCATCTCACCGAGGTTTTTCTGGAGATCCACCGCCGAGCACAGGAGCCGGACTGAGGCCCACTGCGAGCGGCCGTCGGTTTGTCTGGGCACACAGACAGCCGAACCCGAGCGAAGACATCGAGCAGCGGATCGGAATAAATTGTTCATGGTCTGTGGTCAATTATCTCGTTACAAGAGGAAAAGAAATGTCCTACAGACGGGCCAACCTAGCTGTGAGCGAGTCGGCGTAAAACCAGTCAATCAAAATACTGTCGCCTCAGTGTTACGATGAGGGGCGTTTACGTGAACGGTGATTGGACAGCTTTGCCCACAAAATAAATCGAGTCTGATTTGCTAATGGTAGCGTCACACGTCATTCAACACCGGCGAACGTAAGACGTTTAAAGTGTGTAGGTAACTTAGAAAATGTAATAGTAACAATGTTATAATAAAAATAAGAATAATATGGCATTCACACGGCATGTATATGCATATGGTATGTTTTCTTTGATAAAATTAAATTTTCTAATAAAAAATTTTTTTCAGGTCACAGAAGCCGATAAGAACTTCCGGAGCAGTTTACACTCACAGGAAGAAGAGGGTAGCTGTTTGAAAGATGGCGGCGCCCACACAGAAGAATAACAAACCGGGGAAACCTGGAGGCAAAGAGGCTCAGCCTCTCATTATCGCCAAAACACCGGCGGAGGAACAGCGTCTGAAACTGGAGAAGTTGATGCGAAACCCAGAAAAGCTCGCTCCTATCCCAGACCGACCCAAAGAATGGAACCCGCGAGCTCCGCCGGAGTTCGTCCGGGACGTGATGGGCTCCAGCGCGGGTGCAGGCAGCGGAGAGTTCCACGTTTATCGCCACCTCCGCCGCAGAGAGTACCAGAGACAGGACTTTCTGGACAAGATATCAGAGAAACAAACTAAGGACGAGGAGTACCTGGAAAAACTGGAGCGGAACAAACAGGCCGCCGAAGAGAGGACGGCGAAGCGGCGGAAGAAGCGAGAGAAGATGAAGCAGAAGAAGCTCCTGGCGAAGAAAGCTAAACTTGAAGCTAAAAGCAAAAAGGAGGGAGACGACAAGAGCTCCGAGAGCGAGGAAGACGACAGCAAGGATGAGGATGAGGAAGACGAAAGAGAAGCTGAGGATGACGCAGAAGCGCCCAGCTTCATCATGGGGAAGAAATGAACCCGTGAAACGTTGAAACTCGTCGCAGATGGACACACCAGCGATACTTAATGCCTTTGAGAATAGAAGAGATGATCTGGACCTTGTGTGGTGAGCTCTGCAAACAAGACGGTGGAACTGACCTGCTGCAAGGATTAAAAACATTTGTCATTCATTCGCAGAGACACTTGGACTGCCTAGTTTAGTAGGCAAGAGAATCCACCGAGGGAATGATTTTTCAAAGAGAAATTGTTTAGTGTAGTTATTCGTTCCAGAATCACACGTGGAAGCCTTGTTGTTATATTTTAGTATGATTGAGTTTATCTGCAGGGAAATCCAGCCTCGGTTTTAAGTTAGGAATTTTAACAGTATTTGGAAATAATCTATATTTCAATGTGCTAAATGTTTTTGAAATAAAACTGAATAATAAAAACATGCAGATGTTGTGTAAGTTGCTCACAGTGAAGCCCAACAGCCAAGATGATACTAGACATGTGATTGATCCTTCGATGTTCTCCTCCTGTGCAGCCTTGTGAAGCTGCCCCTGGCCGAGCCTGTCGCCTGTGGGTACAACAAGGCTGCAGAAAGCAACACAAAGAATGAAAAGGCGTGGCTCCTGGAGGCTCAGGAGTCTCACGTGCGATGTTCTTTGCACAGACGCCTGCCTTCCACGGTGGTGACGACCTCCCTCGTTAGCCGTCACCTTTCTTGAGGCAGGCAGAGTAAAACCTGGCAGCCAGATATTGTCTGAAACGGGGGAAGCCCTTCCTGTCAGACACTGTTCAGCTGTCACATTAAAGCCTTTGCGAGTGAATTATTGCCGCTGCTGTTTAGTTTCAACTATTAAAAACACAATCTGAACGTTTTTTTGCTTCAGTGTAATAGTTTGCCTGTGCTTGCTTGTTAGTTTGCTCCTTTAATACAAATAAGAATATAGCTGGAAGCGAGTAAGTGGTTAGATTTGCTTCACTCTTTTCAATCAGGTTTCCTGTTGAATTAAAAAAAAATGCAAATTTCCCCTAATCATCTTAAATTCAAATGATTTCCTTTAAATATCTGAACATGTTTTAAAACAAAATTTGCTCTCTTCCTTCTTCGGTTTAAACGTTTTTTTTATTTAACGAAATGGGCCAATGGGACTTAAAATAAAATGTATTTTTGGTCTTTTTATGGTCTGAAAGTCATTAAAAATGTGTATCTAGATTCACAAAATATAATAAAACATATTTCATTGAAAGAGGTGTTAATATGCACGTGGTTTATTATTTTTTATATCTCTTCAAAAATTCATCCTGACAGAAAGAACAGAAAAACGATGTTTTGATGTATACTTGGGTTTCTGTTAGCTGTACTGGCAGCAGAGAAACACATTCAGGTGAGTTTTTAAACTAGTTGTTTATTATTTAACAAAAGATTCAACTTGAGAAAATGCATTTATTAGTTTTCAGCCCTCCTACATGTGTAAATGTTTGCTGAGTTGCACAGCTAAAGAAGTCTCGCATCCTTTGATTTGACCTTCACTAAAGTAAAGCAGTTAGGGAGTGGAAAGCAGTGGACTAAACCACTGATTCAATTGAAGTGGAGTATTAAAATGTATTATTTTCATGTATAATTAACACGAGAGTTCTCTGTGCATATTATCACACTGTATTTACATTATATAGTTTTTTGTATAGCGATACATTGAGGAGGACATTTCCACATGCCTGACTGTAGATACAGATCGGTGGAAGAAAGATTGAAAGGTACAATGAGGTTAGAAAAGTCAAATAAAGAATGAGACATAAGTAGTGGTGAGGAAATGAATCACTAATATCCAGCGCACCATTTTAATGCACTTTATTTATGTGTTTGACATTACAGCTCATTGTCTCCCTATAAAACACTTTTGGTTGTGAACACATAAGTGGAAGAACCTTTGGGAACAAATGAAAAGCTCAAATCAGACAAGTTAACGTGTGTTTTCAGCAGCCGTACAGCAGGTTGATCCTTGTGATGTCCCAGTAGGACATGCCCTGCCTCTGGCCAATCTGGACGTTGGGGTTGGGGATGGGGGTGATGGTGTCCCTGCCATTGATGGAGAAGGCTGTTCTTCCATAGTGCATTACGGAGGAGTAGTCGTAGGGAGTGTTGAGGTTGTTGGTGTCCTGCTTGTCGAAGTTGTAGGCCATCTGTGGGTCGATGTTCTCCCAGTTGATCCTGACGTAGTAGTCGCGGTCGCTCCTGGTCTGCTCGTGCTGGAAGCCCAGAGCGTGGTTGACCTCGTGCTGGACGATGCCAAAGTAGATGCAGCCCTGCCTGTTGAGAGACAGGACCTGTTTCCCTCCCTGTCTGCCCAGAGGAGAGAAGCATCCGTTCTGGCTCTCGATGCTGATGTAGTCGTTCTGGTACTGACGGTCGACAAAGCGGACACAAGTCTGGCTGTGGAAGGACTGCAAGGCATTTCTGATCAGCTGCCTTTCCCCGCTGCTGTACTCACTGCTGATGGTGAAGGGAATCGTCACCAGGCCGTTGTTGTCTTTCTGCCACAGGCAGCTCTGGTAACTCTGGCATTTAATGGCATTTCTGCTTTTTGGAAGCAGGATGTCTCCTTCCAGCAGGATCTCATTGCTGCCATTGTTTGCGGTCAGAATCCTGGTGGTGATATCAGTGGTGTGGTCTTCCTCCACCTGGCCCTCTCCTCCTCCTCTTTCCTCCATGAGAGGATGAGCCTGAGAGAGGCCGAGCAGGAGCAGCAGCAGCAGGCTGACAGAGGGACTCATCTTCAGAGTGGGTCTGGTAGCTGTGGAGCTTCTTTGCAGAGCTGCTGTGGAGAGACTCCTTGGAGCTTCGTGCCGGACACAGTTGAGTCTCGGGTCTTTATACTCTCCTCTACAGGTGTGTCTGCAGGAGGATTATGGGCTGGGGTCCACATCGCTGGGCCTAAACAAACCTGAGAAGGGAGGACTGCACAGACAAACCTACTCTTTCAACATGCTGTGTTATGTCAGGTCTGTGGACGGATCAACACAGTTACTTTACTGGGTGGGACTTGTTTAACTACAAACCTTAAACCAACCAAAAAATGACTATTTCTATGATTTAACACAAGTGGTGTCACTTAGGGTTGTTATACCCACGGGGAAACAGCTACAGTAGTTATATGAAATGCAAATAACAACATTCACAATCATCTTCACTGTGAAAGACAACACCAGGGTGCTCCAGAAAACTGGGATACTCTTGATTATAAAGAATTAACTGCTTGTTGAACAAAGTTATTATAGATTTGTGGTTTTATAGCTTAATCTTTAATTGTTTCAGTGTTAGTTTTGGTTTTTAGAAATAAATGTTTCATGTAGGTATCGGTCAGAGACCAGACTTTTTTCTGGAACTGAATAAAGTAATTTCGCAAGATAAAAGAAAGATAAAATGCACTGCTACAGGAAATGTTAGAGTTAAATCTATCTGTCAAACTGGACAAAAACGTTGTCAAATCTCTCTGAAAAGATTTGTAATTTTCTGTTTTTCTTTCTTTAACTGATTAATACATAACAGGAACGTCAGAGCGAACCTTGGCTCCCTCTGCTCATTCCTTTAACCTGAGCCAGGTATGCTATGAAGAAATCTGTGTATTTACTTTAATGAATCATTCACTCATGAGAACTTCGGGACGACATCCTTAGAGTTTATACGTGAAAACAGAGACCACAGCGAGTTCTTGCATGCAAACAGACCCCTGGACATGGAGTGACCACCACCACATACTGGCTTTCATAAACCACAGACTTGCAGTTGGGTTCAAACTGTGCTTGGGGGAGTGGTGCTAGAACGCATCAGAGGGAGGTTTCAGCGTGTTGGGGCAAGATACACCGCCTCTCTTTTGCCTTTACTTCAACATTAGTGTTTAAGGAAACTGGAGTGCCTCTGATTGCTGACATTTTGACTTATTCTCACTTTTTATCTCCATAATGGATCATGTGCCAAGTGTCTAAACGAGAATGCAGGACGACTGGGATTCACAGACAAACTCAGCGAGCGAGCTCAATGATAAATACACATCTCAAGGTACAGTCTTATCCTCTTCTGTTTTAATTACTTAAATAACTGTGTATACAGGCCACCTTTGAAAAGTATAGAAAAAAGGACCATCATTGCTCTTCTGCTTCCTTATCTGCATTCTTAGGGAATTTTCCAGCTGGGTATTCTTGGCTTCGTGTCATTTGATTGCCCAATCCTTTAGTGTTTTAGTATCAAATTTTTAATTATTATAAAAATGTTCCTTCTCCAGCACTGTTCAGTTGGGTTTCATGTAAACTCTGCGATAAAATAGATTAGAGTATGGACATTTAATTACTAAATACCTCTATATTCTGCATTCTTCTTAGATTAACACACACTGACACAACATTAAAAACCAGCTGCCTCATATCGTACAGATCTCTATCCCGCTCTGACGTGTCATGGATAGACATGGGCCACTTGTTGTTCTGCATGTAAACGCACCAGGGCATTGGACGTGGATCTTTTGCGTCCTTGTGGTTGCAGGGTGGGGCCTCAGTGGATCAGAATAATTCTGGTGCCTCCTGTGGATACTGATTGGGATACACTACATGAGATTGGGATCACGTTTGGGAGGCTAGGTCAATGCCTAGAGCTATTTTTCTTTGTTCTGTGGCCTGGTGGGACACAGTGTCTCGCTCCTGTCTGAGTGCTGTGGGTGCGCACAGGTTATTTGCTCCACAGCAATGTTTAGGGTGGCTAGTGAGTGTTAAAGCTAATTTACTAATATTTGTCTCAATAACAACCATACAAATAAAGCACCAAAGATTTCCCAGTACACTGCGTTCCATTAAAGTTATGGCTGATCATTGCTGATGCCATTTTCATGTTTTATTTAAACATTGTCGTACCAAGGCCAAGGCCCTGTTTTCTCTTCCTCAGATGAACGAAAAGCAGTGCAGAAGAGAACCTTCACCAGGTGGATGAATGTGTTTCTGCAGAGAGTAAGGCACAAATCAGTTTTCGTTCATCAGATCACTCTGAAAAAAATGTAATCATCAATGAGGGTCATGCTTTTTTCCCCCAGCGGGACCCTCCTATTGAAGTGCACGACCTGTTCACAGAGATTCAGGATGGCAAAATACTCATGGCCCTGTTGGAGGAGCTGTCTGGGTGCAGACTAGTAAGAATCATGCTGTTCAGTGGACAAATGTGATGCCAAGAAAGATTTAGCCAAAGCCTGTTTAAATTTGGCCACTGCAAACGTAGCAGGAGTCCTGGAAGCAGAGATTTAATTAGTCTCAAGCCTAACGCTTAGTCAAAGCCAAGCCAGCAGTTTCTCCCAGTTTACTGTCTTCATGCTAAGCTGTTGTTTGTAACGTCATTGTTCAGGTTTGGTATATGAATGGGACCAATCTTCTTAACAGCAATAAAACCAACCAGCTCATTTCCCCAAACAATGATAACTTTTTAAGCATTTCTCGTCTAACTTTGTTAGCTTTATAGGTTTAGGTCTTCCTCTCATCGCATCTTCAGACTTAACAACATTTCCAAGGCCTTGGTCTTTCTGGATGACAGACATGTGAGTATGTTTCCTTGTAGATTCAGTGACATTGCTCTGACATGTATGAATGACATGATTTCAAATCAGGAATAACAAGATTGTGATCGATGTTTCCTTGTTATCTCCCAGGTAAAGCTGCTTGGCATTGATGCATCTGGAATTGCTGATGGTAAACCGTCTGTTGTTCTTCACCTTGTTTGGAACATCATCTTGCATTTTCAGGTTGGATTTCTCATCTATGAGTCAAATGTCTTAATGTATTATCTTACTTCTTGCCCAGCCATTTATCTCTGACTCATACCTCCGTGTTACTCCTACACAGGTAAAGGAGGTGATGGGAGGCCTCCAGAAGCATTTGTCTTCCAGCCTTTCCTCCTTGTCAATGAGCAGTTATCCATCCTCTAATGACCTCTCACCCCAGCCAAGTGACACTGGCACATACTCTTGCAGCACTCTGCCAAGTAAAGGCAGAAAGGCTGCCAGGGAAGCAAAGTATCATGGGAAAGCAATCAAGGTGCTCCTGCAATGGGTCCGAAGATGCACATCAAAGTGAGCATAAAAAGATCAAAACACTTACAAAGTCATTTAAATAGCGCTGAGCCCAAACATATTCCCACTCAAACACAATGAATGAAGCAAAATGTCAGCAGGTTGCTTTATCCTCTGAGGTCTAATAGGTGGTAAACTTATCCTAACCCTACATTTTGGAGCAGCCCAAAATTAGCTTTCTTGTTAGAAATCAGAATAGTTTTAGATTGAGCTGCAA